>NW_006298519.1:111242-122764 GCF_000327345.1 Myotis davidii
GACCTAGTATTTGCATTCTGTGGATTTAGTAAACATGATTAAGTAGGTATCAGATAGCGGTATGATTTCCCATGCTGGATCTCAGCATAGAGAGATGATCAGACGTGGAAATCAGAGAAGGCTTCTTGGAGAAAGTGGTGGTTGCCATGAGTCTCTGTTGACTCCTGTGTTGGAAGTCTGGCAGCAGCTTTCCAAGCAGGGAAAGTATCTTCAAAGGAAGGAAAAAAAGGTTCTTAGACGATGCCATCACTAAGGGAGTAATTTGCTGTGCCTGCATTAGATGCTAAGTGGGAAATAGAGTAATGGGGGAGGGAGGAAGATGAGGCTGGAATGAAGGTGAAACGAACTACAGATTGAAGGGTACTGTGGTTTACAAGTGGGAGAGTAGGACCACTGGTGGTTCTTCATGGAGTAGGATTATGCTTAGATTTATATGGCTTCATCTACAGGATGGGGCAATACTAGGTGTGCAGTTCATCTGGAAAATAATACAATAAGTCATAAGTAATTCATAAATAATGTAAAAATAAACTCTGTTTCTCATACTAACAACTATAAACCTACTTTTGTACCACCCTTATTATATTTATGAAAATTTTCATTTTGTAAATTATATTTTCTTTCACTTTGTAAGTGAACTTGGAAGTAAACTACAATCATTCCCGACTGGCATTGCTCAGTGGTTGAGCGTTGACCTATGAACCAGGAGGTCACGGTTCAATTCCTGGTCAGGACACGTGCCCGGGTTGCGGGCTTGATCCCCAGTGGGGGGTTATGCAGGAGGCAGCCAATCAATGATTCTCTTTCATCATTGATGTTTCTCTCTCTCCCTCCTTCTCTGAAATCAATAAAAATGTATTAAAAAAGAAGTAAACTACAATCATGAACAAAATATACTCGATAATCACACATAGATAACCAGAATATGACTTGTGCTTTGAGTTCAGTATTTTAGTTAGAGTAAAAATTAAAAAATAATTTTTACTGATGTAGATTTTCATTTCATTGCCATTAACAACTGCATCTGTAACTTTGGATAAATGACTTTTTAATTTTTAAAATGCCAACTTTAAATAAACACATGGCATATTAAGTGCCGGAGCCTTTGCTTAGGCTGTGGATATAGAAATGACTCAGTTGTGGTTTCTACTGTCTAAGCAGTTGCATCCCAGCAGAGGTGGTCTTTTTTCCTTTGTATAAAATTGGGGAGATAACACTTGTCTAAATGAATACTTGACAACAGAGGATATGGTTTTGGAGGAAGGCTCTAATATACGTAAGGAATTAACTCCCAGAAAAGTGAATTACCTACCTGACAATGTTTTTCAGGCTAAATTTCTTGAGATAAAATATAGGAAAATATTTGGTACAAATTATAAATCTTTATGGAGGGTAATTATATTGGGCATCATGTCTTATGCTTAAAATGTCAATTTCATTTTCTTTTCCAGGCAAACAACATGGGTGTTGGAGTAGTGGGAATTATAGAATGTAATTTCCTAAAGCCAACTCATAATAAGCAAGATTTCGACTATACTAATGAGTACAGGTGTGTTACCTATTTAACTTTTTGCATTTTTATATTGTATTTTGGAAATGCTTTCATAACTTTTTCTAAGGATTTTTTTAGTCTATGAATGTTTTTACATTGTGGGACATTAAGAAAATGGGTAGGTGAAAGGTTTGCACAGAAGACACATTTAACCATCGTCTTTCATCCTAGAAATTGTGTCCTACAAATAGAAATACATTCTCCCATTTTGCTATTGAAATATTTCTGAGAGTCCCAGAATTTGTGGCCATTAATATTAGTTGTAAAGTAGAGCAGCACAAACTGTCCTCATAAGCATATGTTCTGGAGTAGAATGCAAATGTCATGTAAATATTGTGGCAAAGACAAATGCCATTGGCCCTCCCCTCAAATAAAGAAAAAAAAATAAAACAGAAAATGGAAGGAAATTATAAAGGTAACAGCAAAATCAGTGAATTAAGAACCACAGATAATATAGAAAATAAATATATCACTCAGAGTTCAATCCTGAGACAGCTAACCCTGCTATCTGAACAGGGATAACTTAATACAAGGAATTGTTAACTATGTCACCGTAAGACAAGTTCAAACCTAAAGAGAATTTGGTAAGTTTATTTGAGCCAACTGTGGACAATTACCAGGAAGCAAAATCTCAGGATTGAGAAAATGCTCCAGAGAAGGGCAGTTTTGTACCTTATTTTGTACATTGCACTCTGAGGAGACTGGAGAAAGCTAAGGGGGAGGCGGGGAATGTCTGGGATGGATAACAGGTAGAAGGAATGGACTTGATTCATTTACCTTTGTGGGTGCAGGATAGGTAGCAGTCAACAGTTAACACTATAACAGTAACAAGGAGGGCTCTGTGGTCTCTGCTCTGGTGCAGTGGTAGTGCCCTGAGGGGTCCAGAAAATAGGAAATTACTTGACATTCCAAAGGTATGTTATCTTATTTACAAAAAGACAATAGACAGGCTCCATTAAGGGTAAAGATCGACCTTTGTCAAGGAAGGTACTGGCCTAGGACATGACTACCCACCATGACGAGTTTTTAGTTGGGACTTTTTAATTTCAGATCTTCCTGTGTGGCTACATTTGGTGTTTGATTTTATAAGGCTGCCATGCAGGCCTCCCCTGAGCTTTTCAGGTTAGTATGTAGCCCCCTTTTTTTTGTCCACATCTAGAACAGTAGAAGGTGGTTTCTGAAAGGGGTAAAAGATAAAGAGGAGCTGAAAGCCTCTAGGTTGAAAAAGAGGAAACAGTCAAGGAACTAGGAGGAGGCCCCCACCCCCTGAAGCCAGAGGTTCTGATCTCTCTGTAGAGGTCATGAGAAACATCGCAACCAGCCTCCTGCTTGACCAGTGCTGGCCTGTCCTGGGCCTGCTGTCACCAGGGCTGTGGTGGGCTGGAGCTGGTTTGTGAAGATCTGACTCTGCTGGAACCTGGGCCTGCTAGGACTGGTCTCCTGCCCAGGGCAGAGCGAGGTCAGGGCTGCTGGTCCCAGCCAGGTGAGCACTGGAGCTCTGGAAGCTGCTGCACCTGGCAGGCCCCTCGCCGCTAGCCCAGCTACCATGGCTCCGGCTGGCAAAGGGCACACGCTCACAGGCCCGAGCTCTAGGGCATAGAACTGAGCAGGGAATACTGGCTTTGAGCCGAGGGACAATAAATTGATAGTGACATAATAAAAAGGCTCAAAGTGTGTTCTTTGATAAGATTAATAGTTTGTGAGTATCTGGTAAGATGAAGGGATTAAGGAAGTAAAGGAGAAAACAGTAATTGTCAGTATCAGAAATGGAATAGAGGACAATACTGTAGGTCTACAGACACAGAAAGCATTATGAAGGGGATAGCATAATATTTCACCAGTTTAGATATGAACACATTCCTGTGAAATTAAATCAATTTTTAGAAAACTTTTTACATATTAAATTCAAAGATTTAGGAAAGGGGCACCCAGTCCTTTATAAACTTGCATAACTTTGCTAGTGAACTTATGAATATGTTACAAGAGAAGAAATTGATGTCAGTCTTTCCTTATCCTAATAGTAGACAAACATGGTAATTGACCGTACCTTCGCTATGCCCCCATTGGCTAATCAGCATGATATGCAAATTAACCACCAACAAATATGACGGCTAATTTGCATACTGCAGGCAGGGCGGGACAGCACAAGCCGCCATCCAGGCCCCCGTGTGCGACCCCAGAAGTCCCAGAAGCTGCCGGATACGGTAGTAACTCTATTAGTAAGCACTCTGAAAGTCAGTGGCATAAATGCACCAATTAAAAGACAGATTATGAGGGTGAATCAAAAACAAAACCCACTTTAAATATAAAGACACATATAGATTAAAAGTAAAAAAATTAAGCTGCAGCTTTACATGCATGAGATTATTTCAAATTAAAATATTTAAAAATTAAAAATTAATAAAATATTAATTGAAATGTATCTGCATTACATGAAAAATCTCCTAATTGCTTCTAGCATAACTTATTAAATTGTGCTAAAATTTATAAGGGTTCAATTAAAAAATATCTTAATTCTAAGTGCAGTTATAAGCATTTATCTGAAAATAAAAATTTGAAGAAGTGAATTTAAAGAAGGGATTAGCCAAAGAAAATATATGCACAACCGATGGACTCAGACAACAGTATGGCGATGGCCAGTGAGAAGTTGGGGGCAAGAGCTGGGTAGAGGGGGCAAAAGGGGGGAAATAGGGACATCCTCTATAATCCTATATAATAATAATAATAAAAGGCTGATATACACATTGACTGAATGGCAGAATGACCGGTTGCTATGATGCGCACTGGCCACCAGGGTGCAGACTTTCAATGCAGGAGCTGCCCCCTGGTGGTCAGTGCACTTCCATATGGGGAGTGCCACTCAGCCAGAAGCTGGCTCATGGCTGGCCAGCGCAGTGGTGGTGGCAGGAGCCTTTCCCACCTCGGTAGCAGCACTAAGAATGTCCAAATAACGGTTTAGACCCGATCCCTTGGGGGCCTAAGCCTTTAGTTGGACATCCCCTGAGAGCTCCCTGGCTGCCAGAAGGATGTCTGACTGCAAGCTTAGACCTGATCCCCCCAGGGAGTGGGCCTAAGTCGACAGGTGGACATCCCCCAAGGGGTCCTGGACTGTGAATGGGTGCAGGCCGGGCTGAGGGGGGGGGAACCCCCCCCCCAAGTGCACAAATTTTTGTGCACTGGGCCTCTAGTCAAGATATAAAAATCTTAAAATAATAACAAATCCCATCTGCTGAAATGTAAGAAGTATGATACATTTAACCCAAGTGGATGTGTTGCTAGATGCCATGGGTGGTTTTTAATATTCAAAATTCAATGTTACCCATCACACTGATGCTAAAAAAGAAAACTCCGATAGCTATTTTCATAGGTACAGAAAAATCAATTGATAAAACCACACCCATTTGTGATTTAGAAAAAGGAACATTTACAAAACCATTAACAGAAAGGGCATAGTAACAGTAGTTATTTACAAATAATAGTACAGAGTATTTACAGGAAGAGCAGGCATCATTTCTAGTGGTGAATAATCAATAGCTACCCCCCCCCCCCCCCGAGTGAGAGTGAGATAAAGTTATATACAATTGTTCTAGAGGAAATAACCCGTACAATAAGGCAAGAAAAAGAAATGAAAGTTAGAAAGGTTGGGAAGGAATAAATAAAACTTTTCTGCAGATGATAATATGTAGAAAGTCCAAAATTATCTGTAATTGGAATTAATAAAGGAACAAGTGATATGTATTCTAAAGTTACTGGGTAAGAAGTATTCAGAAATCATTGTGTACTAGAACAGGTAAACAACATGATATTTTAAAAAAAATCAATAAGATCATCATAAAACCAAGTACTTCAGAGGAAATCAAATACACAAAGACCTCGACACACTGAAAACCACAAAACTTTGTGGAGTGAAATTTAAGACCTAAATAAGTAGGTATACTACGTTCAAGAATAGGGTCAGTGGGTATTATGAAATGTCAGTTTTTCACCAAAATAATTAAATGCAATTTCAGTTTTATAAAGAACCAAAAAACCCAGCAGGTGTGTGTGTGTGTTGATATATTGATAGGCTTAATCTAAACTTTAAGTTGATCATTAGAAGACTGAAAACAGTTAAGACAGTCATTAAAGAACAACAAAGCAGGAAGACTCACACTACTAAATAACACTTAGAAAGCCATAGTAGCTAAGAAAGCGGGTGTTAATGAAAGGGTACATAGTCCACTGAAATGGAGTAGAGAAGTCAAGAAACAACCCCTCTTTCATACATAGAGTCATCTGCTGTGGCAAAGGTTGCATTTGAGTGTAGTAAGAATGATCATCTTTCCAAAAGAGACCAGGTCAGTTGGCTGTCTGTACAGATAAAATGAACTTTAACTCCTGCCTCTCAAATGAAGGAGAAGGCCAGTTCTTAGGTGGATATTAGACCTTAATGAGAACAGCAAAACCAAAATGGAAATAAGCATACTGTTATAATCTTTAGTTAGGCAGGTTTTTTAAACAAGATGTGAAAAGCTTCCATCATAATGGGCAAAAGTGGATAAATATTTACAGTGAAGAAAACACAGCAAATGTTGGCAAGTTGTAGGGTAGTTGGAGCTCTCATCGTACATTGCGGCGGGATCTAAAACTGTGGGTTGATCATTTTTGAAAACTAATAGGCTGTGAAGTAAATGCCCACCCCATGCCCCTGCAGTTCCACCCCTAGGTATATTCTCAGCAGAAATGGGTGCAATCTCATGGACTGAGGAGTAGAGGTGATGAGAAAAAGAGACGAGGAAGAATTGTGCCTTTAGTCTTATTTATTTCAGTAGGTCCCATTGATTTTTAACATCTTACTATGGGGCTTGTGGTGGTGAACACACAGTGCAATAAACACATGATGTATTATACCAGTGGTTCTCAACCTTCCTAACGCCGCCACCCTTTAATACAGTTCCTCATGTTGTGGTGACCCCCAGCCATACAATTATTTTCGTTGCTACTTCATAACTGTAATTTTTCTACTGTTATGAATTGTAATGTAAATATCTGAAATGCAGGATGTATTTTCGGGAGTCATGACCCACAGGTTGAAAACCAGTGTATTATACAATTGTACACCTGCAACCTATGTAATTTTATTAACCAATGTCACGCCAATAAACTCAATTAAGAAAAGACATCTTACTGTGGGAGAAGTGCAAGTCTTTAATTGTGGGACAGAAGCTATTTGAAATAGACTTCCTGGGAATGATTGCATACTTTCATACACCAAAAGTGTGAGTTTGATTTGAATTGAAGCTTGGACGGTTGGAGTTGAAATTCAGTGGTTCTCCCCATGATTGGTTGATCGCATTCTTTCACAACAGGGGACCCAACGTATTACATTGTGTCTTCCTTCCTAGAGGACCCTCGCTCTGCACTAGTAACTTAAAACAGTCCTTTCTACAAAATTGCTGTTATGTTGAGTGTTTTTTATTAACTGTACTTTTAGGGGTCCTTCGTCCCTACTCCCTACCCACCCCCCCACGAGTGTTCACCTGATCATTGCCAGGTTGTGCTTTCTCTGTGTTTGACAAAGATTTAATCTTTATTATTATTTTTTTCTTAAGTTGGTTTCATCATTTATTTTTCAGGCTTACAATACTAGCACTGGGAGATAAACTGAATGATTATTGGAATGAAATGAAAGTGAAGAAAAATGCAGAATATCCTCTAAATTTGCCTGTTGAAGATATACAGTAAGTATGCATTAAAAAAGTTCACCCTCTCTACTATCAAGATGTGATATTGGAGGGTACAGTGATTGTACAGTGTTTACAATTGACTCTAACCCAAAGTAAGGACTAAATTCTACAGTTCAGATCAGCATACCATAAAATGACTTGATGGTAGACCCTGGGCAGGGAAGCTCAGTTGGTTAGAGCATTGTCCCTGTATGACAAGGTTTTGGGTTCGCTCCCCAGTCAGGGCACATTCAAGGGGCAACCAGTGAATGCAGAAATAAGTGGAACAATGACATGTTTCCCTCCCACCCTTTCTCCCTCTCTGTCTTTCTAAAAATAAAACATTTAGAATAGTGAACTAATGAATATATACATTTATAGGTAGTCACAAAAGATGGATGAAACAGTTTTTACCCATGTGTTGTGTTACCATCTCATAAACCAGACTTCAGTTTGGAATCTAGTTTTGCTGCTTAAGTCACCAAGTGACATTGAATTTCTTACTTAGCCTCTTATAAGCTTCAATTTTCGCCTAGAATTGTAAGAATCCTATATATTAAAAGGGTAATATGCAAATTGACCCTAACAGCAGAACGACTGGGAATGACTAGTCACTATGGCACACTGTGACCACCAGGGGGAAGATGCTCAATGCAGGAGCTGCCCCTTAGTGGTCAGTCTGCTCCCACAGCGGGAGCTCTGCTCAGCCACAAGCCAGGCTGACGGCTGCCAGCACAGCGGTGGTGGCGGGAGCCTCTCCGCCTCCTCAGCAGCGCTAAGGATGTCTGACTGCAGCGTAGGCCTGTTCCCCGCTGGCAAGTGGACATCCCCCGAGGGATCCCAGACTGCGAGAGGGCATAGGCCGGGCTGAGGGACACCCCCCCTCCCAAGTGCACAAATTTTTGTGCACCAGGCCTCTAGTTAAAAGATAAGATGCCTGACAAACGCTCAGAAACACATGGCACATAGTAATAATGCTGTGAATGAGTACTGCTGTGTATTGTGTGTACCAATGGGACGATGTTCAAGATGTATAATGAAAAAACAAAGCTACAACTCTGTATTAATTTCCCATTTATTTTGTGTGTGTGTCTGTACACATGCAATAATGTCACCTCCTGAAATTGGTTTATATTTTCTTCGCAAACTTCTGGACTGTTTGAAGTATCATATGACTGTGTAAATGCATTTTTTTAAAAAAATATATTTTACTGACTTTTTACAGAGAGGAAGGGAAAGGGATAGAGAGTGAGAAACATCGATGAGAGAGAAACATCTATCAGCTTCCTCCTGCACACTCCCCACTGGGGATGTGCCCGCAACCAAGGTACATGCCCTTGACCGGAATCGAACCTGGGACTCTTCAGGCCACAGGCCAATGCTCTATCCACTGAGCCAAACCAGTCAGGGCCATTTTTTTAAAACTACATTTAAAAAGTTACAGGCATTAAGGTGAAGTCTTCATATGTTAAATGAGTCTATATCAGTTTTTTATAGGATCAGTGTATTTTTTAAATGATAAAAGTAAGGAAGTACTTTATAAACTGAAAGAATATATACATTTTAAGTTCAGAGATGTGCTATAATAGAGGATAAAAATGAAATACAATTATAAGAAATTGCTTAAACTGTAGTAATACAACTTGTCTGATTTTCTGTACCTGGTGATTTATTTTGCGAATAAATATACTAGATTTGACATTGCAGGTACTAACTATAAATTTCAGAGCAAGATATTTGAAATATTTTGAGTTTGAGTTTTATCATGGAGCAAGTTTAATAGGATGCTATTAAATAATACATTTAAGTCATTTTCCTTCAATTGGCCTGTCATTTTTAACCTTTTGAAGGTAATCAAAATTGTTTTGGTTTAACTTGGCGCACACAGTAATAGATGTCATGAATTTTCAGGGATAGAATTAAATAATAGAGGCATTTTATGATGAAAATGATACAGATAAGCTAATCGATCAGCTTCCTCCTGCACACTCCCCACTGGGGATGTGCCCGCAACCAAGGTACATGCCCTTGACCGGAATCGAACCTGGGACTCTTCAGTCCACAGGCCAATGCTCTATCCACTGAGCCAAACCAGTCAGGGCCATTTTTTTAAAACTACATTTAAAAAGTTAGAGGCATTAAGGTGAAGTCTTCATATGTTAAATGAGTCTATATCAGTTTTTTATAGGATCAGTGTATTTTTTAAATGATAAAAGTAAGGAAGTACTTTATAAACTGAAAGAATATATACATTTTAAGTTCAGAGATGTGCTATAATAGCATCCATGTTTCCATGCTGATATATATATTTTTTTTTTTATTATAGGAAACGTCCTGATCAGACATGGGTTCAATGTGATTCCTGTCTAAAGTGGCGAAAGTTACCAGATGGGATAGATCAACTCCCAGAAAAATGGTATTGCTCCAATAACCCCGACCCACAGTTCAGGTACCAGATAGTTGGGAGTGTCCGTTTTGGAAAGGAGGAAATACTGTTCAAGGTGTATGACTAGGCACTGCTGACCTGTTCTTCACTGTGATTTTTCTGATTAGAAACTGTGATGTTCCAGAAGAACCTGAAGATGAGGATTTGGTGCATCCGACTTATGAAAAAACCTACAAAAAGAGGTGAGAGCGGCACTGATTTGCGGTGGGAAAAGAATTAATGCCCAAAACCTCAACAGTGATGTGTCTGCAGTATTTGCTGATTTGAACAGCAGTGGGGGTTAGGGGCACCGACCAACCCCCCCACACCTTACTCTTGCTGTCAAAAATCTGCCTACAACTTAAGTGGCCCTCTTGCACGTGGTTGGTTGAATCTGCAGCTGTGACACCCAGGGATACAGAGATCTGACTGTGTTTATTGAGAAAAAGTCCGTGTTTAGGAGTACCTGCACGGCTCAGACCCTTGTTCAGGGGTTGATTGTACAGCCAAAAAGATTGTGACCGAAGGAATGATTTTCTTGTGGGGTACATAACAGCAAGTGCTTTTTAAAAAAAGTTTATGCTGTGGATACCCGCTCTTTTTATCATTCCTGTTTATTGCTGCCCTATGTACAGGATAGTTAGCATACAGAATAGTTTGTCTTTTGGGGCCACACACAGATGAATCATAAATGAATGCTACCCTGTATGAGCTTATAGTCTAACAGGGAAGGTGAGATGTGAATATTACCACTTAGAAGATATCAAGTACCATGCAAGGCACGATCTAGTCTTGTTGGGAAGGCCATAGGAAGATCACTGGCCCCAGGATGGAGAGGGCAACACGGATCAGGAAAATTCATGAAGGACATTTTTGTAAGAGGCCTTGAAGGTAGGATGAGAATGTACAGGGCACAATGATTTGTTGACTCAGCTAGAGGAAATATGTGAGTGGGCATGTGGAAATGGAGGTGGGCTGGGGGCGCTAGGTAACGAGTGATGTCGGTCAGCCTTGGTGAACTTAGACTGATGTGCTGCACACAGCAGGCAGAGTTCACTAAGAACTTTCTGGAAGTTTTGATTTATGGTGCACTGTTTAAATCCAGCAGGACGGAGGTAGACAGACCAGTGGAGGCCTGTGGGGTATTCCCATTCCGAGGCCCGTAAACAGTGGGGAGGGCAAGCTGAGGCCCTGGGGCCTGAGGGGTGGAAAGGGTTCCCTGCCTAACGCACCGCTGATTCTAGTGTGCACATCCCAGGGACTTGGGAGTGAGATGGCAAGTCTCTTTGCAAGACAGAATTGAACAATAATGGCGAAGTAGATTTAAATACGTTTTTCATCTTTTTTTTTTTTTTTTTTTTAAGAGACAAGGACAAATACAGGATCAGACAACTGGAAAGGCTCCCTCAGGTAATGAAGCCTCCCGTTTTATAGCTGTGTCTTATATTGGGTAGGGATTAATTTAACAAAATTTTTTTTTTGTTGTTAATCCTCACACGAGAATATTTTTCCCATTGATTTTTTTTTTTTTTTTTTTACAGTAGTTGCCCGGCGGGTGGGGGAGGAGGTGGGATAGAAACATCGATTGGTTGCCTCACAGACCTTAAACCAGGCTCTTGACTGGGAATCGAACCCGATACCCTTCAGTCCGAGGGCTGACTCTAACCACTGAGGCAAACCAGCTAGGGCACAGATATTTTTAAAGCTTAGGAGTTGCATACAAATGGAAGTGATCTTATTCTTTCAGTTCACATATTTCTCTTTTCTTGTACCCCTCCTTGCCCTCTTTCCAACCCTGACTTCTTAACCCAACAACTTCAAACTGTCCCCCCCCCCCCCC
>NW_006298519.1:122820-136024 GCF_000327345.1 Myotis davidii
AAAGGAGATGGAAACATCACCAATGAGAGACAAACATTGATGGAACGATCACTTGTCTGCATCCTGCACACCTCCTACTGGGGATTGATCCCGAAACCCGGGCATGTGCCTTGACCAGGAATTGGCGACCTCTTGGGTTGATGCTCAACCACTGAGCCACACTGGCTGTGCTGAGCTGTTCAGTTTTATTATTTAGTTGGGCATCTTCTGCGGAAAGGCAGACATTCTTTTTAGAACCCTGTTGCCAGGCAGTCAAGGAAAAGTACGCAGGAACACCCAGGAGCTAGGTTCCAGTGCTACCTGGACCGAAGCTGTGGGGTTCTCTTCCTCTTCACTGAGCACTCTCCCTGCCCCTTTCTTTCTTTCTGATTGCTCACTGGTGCTGAGGAGCTGTTCTGAGTATGTGACTAGGGGTCCTACTTGTGTGGGAAGTTTTGGTCTGCTGCACATGTGTGTTTGCTTATAATTGTTGAAATGTTTCCTTGTACCAGGCTTAGGATTTGGGGGTGAGAACAGAACTCGTGGGGTGGTAAGAATAGTGGGCTTACTTGTTTTTAAAGGGAGTATCTTTATGACTATTTTTAACTTATTTCTCTTAGAAAAAAGTTGTTATATCTCGGTAATTTCTATATATAGTACAGGGCCAAGAAATCCTTTCTGTAAAAGGCCTGATAGTAAATGTTTTGGGCCTTGTGGACTACAGATAGTCTCTGTTGCATAGTTTTCATTTGTTTTGTTCACACCTTAAAAAACGTAAAACCATTCTTAGCTCACTCGCAGGATGGATGGGGCTCATTGGCCTATTATATTTTGCTCCCTTGTGTAGCACAGGGAAGTTACAGGGTAGGATAGTTCTCAGCATCTTCTGAGTAAGGGAAAAGGGAAAATAATGTATTGTTTTGGGCCTTGCACATTAAAAATTTCCTTTAAGAATTTTTTTCCCCTCCAACAGATTAATACTGAACTGTTGTTTTCAACAATCCCTTTGCCAAGTATTTCTCCCGTGAAGGACAGTGTTCCAAGAGGACATCTTTCAGAAGCAGCGAATACTTACGCAGCACGACTTGTAAACAACAGGGGTTCACCCCAGTCTGAGCCTGAGAGCAACAGGTCAGTGGCAAAAATGTGCTTTCCATGGGGGAGACAGTTAGAGCCTTTCCTGGGCACTTGTAGGCACGTCTAAGAAATTGTAGTTTAGGTGCATGTAAAAAGTCTACAGGACAAGTGACTGCTTATCGTGTCCGCACGTACTTATCCCATCCCACTTATGCCACCTATTTAAATCAATTAAAAATATTAAGTGTATTTATTGTGGAATTTGATCAAATTGTCACCTCTATTTTCTAGAGCATGAAATTTTCTGCTTTTTCTTTTTTACTCCTTACCTGAGGATGTTTTTATTGATTTTTTTTTTCTTTTGAGAGAGAAAGGGGGGTTGGAAACATTGATGTGAGAGAAAAACATGAATTGGTTGCCTCCCTTACTTGCCCTGACTGGGAATTGAACCTGCAAATTTTTGTTGTAAGGGGTGATGCTCCAACCAGCTGAGCCACACTCCCAGGGTGGTTTCTGCTTTTAGGATTATCAGTATCTAAGTAAAGGAAAAAAATAAAATAATTAACAGTATTCAGTATAATAGAGGGCCAATATGCAAATTGTCCCCTCTACCTGGAGTTCAACCAGGGGGCGGGGCTGGCCAGCCAACCGCCTGCAGCCCCTACCCTGGCCTGCCCCCGATCATCCCCTCCCCACCCCATCAGGTGCAATGGCCCCATCAGCCCTGATCCAGGCGGGCTGGCCGGACCCCAGCCCACCTGTGCACGAATCCGTGCACCAGGCCTCTAGTAATATTATAATGTCAGGTGTGACCTATACATTTTTAGCATAGCCCGTGACACGGTATGTTTTGGAGGAGTGGTTGGAGAAGGAAGGAAAGAAAGGGATGAGTGATAGTGGATTGAACGGTTATTTCCAGCTCTTGACTGGAATGGCCTGGGAGGCTTCGGGATGAGGTTGTACTTCGGTTGGTTCCTGAAAGCAGGACTGCACAGAGCCCGTTCAGAGGGGATGGAATGACCAGGTGAGGAAAGATCAGGTGAGGTAAGCGAACTGGTGGATCAGACCGACTACACCTGATGTTTATTGTTGAAAGAGAAGCATTGGAACAAGGTTCTCTGAGATAGTGAAGCCAGATTTTCCCAGAGGTTTTGTGACCTTCATTAAATTCTCCAGGGGATTTGTGACCTTAGGAAAGAGTAGAAATAGCTGCCTTTCTGCATATGTACATGGAGCATATGCTCTAAACAGTTTGCCCTTACAGCCCACATTTAGGGCACTTCTTTTGGGGTTGGACTGCTACTTAACTAAAAACTTGTGTGAAGCCCTGGCTGGTTTGGCTCAGTGGATGGAGCGTCGGCCTGCGGACTGAAGGGTCCCGGGTTCGATTCCGGTCAGGGGCATGTACCTTGGTTGCGGGCATATCCCCAGTAGGAGGTGTACAGGAGGCAGCTGATCGATGTTTCTCTCTCATTGATGTTTCTAATTCTCTATCCCTCTCCCTTCCTCTCTGTAAAAAAATTCAATAAAATATAATTTAAAAAAAACTTGTGTGAATTTTTTAAAACCAGTCTCCTTTGTATTCTTGGTTTTTCTTCATAAAGATGGTTCCAAAGTAAGAAAAAGAAAAATCTGTAGTTTACAGAGAAAAAATGATGGAATTTATTTTTAAAAGTGACTATCATTAAAATGAAAGCAAAGAATAGAGAGAAAATTTTCATTAATTTTAAAGCCTATATTCCTCAAATTCATAGAGTCAAAGTCTGTTGCAATGACAAAGTAGGTCTTGACAATGACAGATTAGGAATAAGCCTTGTAAGAAAAATAATGGGGCGATGCCCTATCAACTGGTTAACTCCAGAGACCTCTGGACAGACTCAGAACTTGGAAACACCGGTTCTTCTGAAGGTGCAGACTAGGCCAAGAACAGGAGGCTTGTTTGCTCTCGTTGTGTCAGGAGGTGGGAAGGTGACCTTCTGGAGCAGTGTTTTCTGCTGAAGGTGTCGGTGCGCCACTGTTTGGAAAACAGGAGTAAGCGCAAGTTTGAATACTGGGTGGTGAGAAATCCCTCTCCCCCCCTCGCTGGGTTCCCAGGGTAAAAGCTCTGGATGCGGAGTGTTTGAGTGCTCTTGAATCACAAGCCCAGCCCTCACTGTGCAATAGAAAGAGATAGATGGCCAAGGATCGCCATGCACAAGCTGAAAGGAAGGGAGGGAAGAGACCATGCTACACTTACTGGGAGGTGGGTAGATGTTGGACAGGTAAGCCTCTTGGAATGGAAAGATGAGCAGTTGGGAGGTAGAAAAAGAGATGGGAAGGGCAACATCTTAGTAGGTAATTGGAAAACAAAGGGGAGGAAATAATGGAAGAAAGACTTCATTCCACTACACACACAGCATAATGTCTGGGAAAGCACCATTCCAAGTAGCATCATGGAGTTTTTTTGTTTTTAAATATATTTATTTATTGATTTCAGAGAGGAAGGGAGAGAGAGAGAGATAGAAACATCAATGATGAGAGAGAATCATTGATCAGCTGCCTCCTGCAGGCTTCCTACTGGGGATCGAGCCCATAAACCCAGGCATGTACCCTTGGCCAAAATCGAACCTGGGACTCTTCATTCTGCAGGCCGACGCTCTATCCACTGAGCCAAACCGGCTAGGGCATGTCATGGAGCTTTAGACATGGGGGAACAGAGCTGCTGGTAGGAGGAACAAAGTGCACAAAGGCAGGGTGAGACAGGCAGACACACTGAATGGTAGATGGAAATCAGCGATGCTTCTAAAGTTTTGAGAAAGTAACTTCCAACCTGAAAGTCTGTATGAAACCAAGCCAGTAAACACAAGAAGTAAATACATCATCATGATGCAAAATTTTACACTTTTTATGTCCTGTGTGTGCTTTCTCAAGATTTTATTAGAGTTTGTACCCCTTCGATAGAGAGTAAGCCAAGAAAGGAAGTTCTTTATTTTCAATCCTGTTAGGATACTTTATTTTTTATTTCTGTGAGAGAGGAAGAGGGGGAAGAGATAGAAATACTGATGTCAGAAAGAAACATCCAGCCATTGCCTCCCGTATGCACCCCTACCGGGATCGTATCTGCCACCTAGGTATGTGCCCTGACTAGGAATCGAACCTTTCAGTGCATGGGATGATGTTCCAACCAACTGAGCCACCTGACTGGGGCAGAAAATCTTTCTTAAATCAAGGAAACCTGAGATCTGACACAGAAGGCCCAAACAGGAAACGAGTACAAATTCCCTTTAAGTGGCACAAAAAGTAATCAATTGGTGAAAATTCAGAGAAAGCTAAGGAAATGAAGAAAATGAGGCAATTTTTAATGAGGGAATATTGTTTTATATGAAAGGATTGAGTATACTGGTTTACTTAGTGGCTCACTTGATCACTGAATGTTGATACAGGTCATGATGGGCAGATGGGGATGGCAGTGCCACTCACTGAGCTCTAGAATACAAAGGGCAGATCTGTGGTGGGTGGTGCATTCTGGGTTGGACATGGGTACCTTGAAATGCCCAGAGGACAGCAAGTGAAGAGATGTTGGCAGTATACAGATCTGATACTTCAAAGACATCTCAGCGGTGTTTTCTCAGGTGTAGAGGGAGAAGATGTTCTGTACTCCATTAACTCATTGGGTAGTACTGTGGAATAATATATCACTGCTTTAAAAAATAAGCATGAGTATTTCATCAAATTTTAAGGTAGAGTAATTCAAAGCCATCTATTTTGTTCATATCTATATTTCAAAACTTAATTTGCATGTAAAATCTTTTCCAGCATGAAACGGAGACTTCCTATTCGTTCCTCAATTTTGAATGCAAAGACTCCGAGATTGAGTAATCAAGCATTTGAAAATCCAGCTTCTAGAGAGGATGATGAAGATGTCATCATCTTAGAAGAGAACAGTACTCCCAAGCCTGCAATAGATCATCAGAATGTTGACATGAAACCAGAACAGAGTCACATCGAGCAAAGTATGGGTGACATGCTTCAGGACGAGCCTATGGGTGACAGTGAACCTTGTGACCAGACTAGTTCAACAGGCACCTTGCCAGCCAGGTGTGATCAGGCAACTGCTGTGGCCACCCAGACTGAAGTCCCAGGTGTGGTGGTTAAAAAGGAAGAAACGATTGAAGATGACATCAATACAAGAAACGATACAGCTGCACTGCCATCCTGTGTGGAAGCTGAAGGGAAGCCACAGGAAATGCAGGAGACCTTTGATAAAGCTGTGGGTGATGCTGGGTGCCGGGTAAATGAACTGAGAAATGAGCTGCTTCTAGTTACCCAAGAAAAAGAAGATTATAAAAGACAGTGTCATATGTTTACTGACCAAATCAGGCAGTTACAACAGAGGATACTGGAAATGAATGACAAATACATGAAGAAGGAAACCTGCCATCAATCTACCGAAACTGATGCTGTGTATTTACTTGAAAGCATTAATGGCCAATCTGAAAGTCTAGACCACGTGGCATCTCAGTACCGGCAAGCGCTGGACGAGATAGAAAGGCTGAAGAAACAGTGCAGCGCTTCGCAGCACGTGAAGCACGAATGCAGTCAGTGTTCCAATAGTGAGAGTAAAAGTGAGATGGACGAAATGGTCATGCAGCTGGATGATGTGTTTAGACAGCTGGACAAATGCACTGTCGAGAGGGACCAGTATAAAAGTGAGGTGAGTTCTGTCACTCAGCTTCCTGGTGCCGTAGGAATCCAGGGCCATCTCGGCCTGAGACCACTGCCAGCTGCCGGGTTGGAACACACTGCTTAGTACGAATTTCCGCTCATTGCATGTCACTGTCCTGGTTCTCCACTGGGGATTGGGCCTGGGGCATATGGAAACGTGTGGGGGTAGTTTTGGTTCTTAAACTGTCTGGAGATAGATGGGCACTGCTGGGACTCAGCGGTGGTGACCGGTCTGGTCATGTCCTGTAGTGCACAGGACATTGCTGGGCTCCTTTGCTTCACAGCGTGCAGTTGTGGTCTGAGCTGGCTTTTCAGGCCCAGCCATCATGTAGCTAACATTCCCAGCAGAAGGAAGGAGGAGGCTGTTGCTGAAAGTTGTATATTCCATCTGTTGGGACTTAAGGTACCTGGCTAATGGGTGCCTTGGACCTGCAGTCTGTTTGGGGGTTCTTTACTGAGGAAAAAGGAGATTTTAGTATCAGGAGCTAAGTAGTGGCCTCTGCACTGCCCCCAGGTCAAATTTGGTAGCTCCTTTTTAAAGAACATCTATTTTATGTATCATATTTACGTGGTGTTTGAACGGAGGGTTTTTCTCTGCTAAATAAAGTTTGGAAACAATAGTATTGCCCTCCCCTGGAGATGCTGCTGACATAACTGCTCAGTCAGACTTTCATCTTCGTGTTACTGGTTTAGGAGCTAGGTGACATCATCGATCAAAGTCAGTCTAAGCTTCCTGCTATAACTTAGAGCGGGAAGTGTGCCCGAACAGAAGCCTCTGTGACATCAACGTCACGTAGGCATTTTAATCTTGGTTTCTGAGTTTTTAGGAAGCATATATGTTTTTAGTAAGTTGTAATGGACATTTTGTTTCCTTTCAATGTAAAAAGGTGGAAAAATGAAATTAAACACTGAAAGCTATTGGGGGTTTTGTCTAATTTTTTTGGTGGTAATTTTCATCAAGCAGGTTTTGTACATTTCTTAGCTTAAATTTGTGCTTTGATATCAGTATTTCTAAATTTTATAGTAAATTTAATTTTCTTGTCAGGTTGAATTACTGCAAATAGAGAAATCACAAATTCGTTCACAGTGTGAAGAACTGAAAACTGAAATTGAACAATTAAAATCTGCAAGTCAACAAAGAGGAACAGATGTTTCAACTTCAAGTAACATTGAGGAGTCTGTAAATTATGCTGATGGGGAAAGGTAATTTCAGTTGAGGCACTTTGCTGCGCTGCAGTTCTGGTTAGCGAGATACTAATTTGCTATCACACATCTAACAGCTACTCTAAGAAGCTATTGACTGCTGTGATCCCAGCATGGTGATAGATGAGAGAGAAAAGGAGTGCATGTTATCACCCTTCCCTTCAGAGATGAACAGTTTAGGTTCAACTTAAGTGAAATAGGAGTTCCGAAGGACTAGCTCTTGATTGGTCAGGGTGGTTTGGAATGTTTGATTTCTTTTACTTTTGTATTTGGCACCATTTCTTTATGGTCTGCCATCCTCATTTTACTACTATGTGCCTTCCCCCATCTTAACTTTTAGGAAATGCCACCGTCATTAAAAATTGCCATAGTACAGGTGATTATTAGGAAGAAGTTCTGTGAAAATCAGAAAACAGCAAATGAATGATTACCCCCACCTATCTCAGTCAGGTATAAAATGGAACTGGGTTTCCGTTTCGATTTGTTTTGTTTTTGAGAGTGGAGAAGTTAGGTGGGAGGGGGGACAGTGTTGGTGCTGTGTTGATGGTATACCATTCATAAATAAGACATGAAGGGCTAATATGATAGGACTTCAGAGCTAAAAGGTACCGTTGAGCAATAATCTACTACCCTCACTTGACCATCAGTTATATTATTACTTTGTTTTCTAGCTTAAGTTTTTGAAGAACTTCACTGAGTCTGTTCATGGAAATAGAAACAATAGAGTGCTGCACATAAGCATGGAGGGAAAGGGTTCAGGGAAAAACTCTCTGCTGGTGTTTCTCAGACCACCCGCATCCCTGGTGCTGGTAGAAGTGCAGGTAGTTGACCGCAGTGCAGTGTGATACACTGCACACGGAAGCAGGATCCCAGATGCCTCTGGCGCACTAACCTCTGAGTGACTCATGATGTTTTATTTATTTATTTTGTAAGCCTCACCTGGGGATATTTTTTCCATTGCTTGTAGAGAGAGTGGAAGGGAAGGGAGGGAGGAGAGTGAAAGAGAGAGACATCGAAGTGAGAGAGACACATTGGTTTCCTGTAAATGCATTTAAAAAATGGGTAGTCGGTGATCTTCAGCATGAAGTCTTGCATTTTAAAAAGTCTTGTTTAACATTAATTAACCCAATGTTTTATGAGCGTCTTTGACCACAGACTCATTTCTTTCTCCTCTCACAAGGCGATGATATCTCATAGAACATGTGTTAGGGAACAGTTCTGTCTACTTTCTTCAAAGGCAGCTGAAAGTCAGAGATGCACTCTTATCTTAGACCAACCAGGGTTCTTACTGTATGTCACTGTTTTCTAGGTGATAAGTTATATATTTTACCGGTCTATGTTTTCTCCAGTCTCAGGTCAAAATTGTAAAAGTTGGAGCCAAAGAGCCACTAGTGTTATGAAACACTACTGACCGCCAATATATACGTAATTATTACATTGCGTTATGAGTGATTAAATTAGCAGATTAATTTCCCCTAAAATATTAAGCCCTACGTAGCTGTTAAATTGTATTGCAGTGTTCATCTAATAAATGTAATAGTTGTTTCTTTAAATAAACGTAATATTTGTATTTGCAGCTTCAAACTGCGATCTCTCCGAGTTAATGTGGGACAACTGCTGGCCATGATTGTACCTGACCTCGATCTTCAGCAAGTGAATTATGATGTCGATGTCGTTGATGAGATTTTAGGACAAGTTGTCGAACAAATGAGTGAAATCAGTAGTTCTTAAAGTCTATATTATTCGATAAAATAAAACTATTTGCTCAGTCCTTTTGGTTGTACAGCTTTCAAAATGTAAATAATTTTGTTTTATAGACATAATAGGTGACAGACTGAAGAACCATAATCTTTACTCTATCCTATGCATTCAAATGTGGCCACAAACGTGTGGACACATTATCACACCGTTTGAAATGCCTGTGAATCATTGATATTGAGCAGCTGAATAGCTAACTCATGTTTCTGTTTTAAAATGTAAATATTTGTAATTAAGTCTGCACATATTTTTTTATTGCCCTAAAGGACATAAGTGTTTTTCACCAAGAGGTTTTCAGGTTGCCCCTAACCTTTGTGCAATCTTTTCTGGTTTCCCAAAGTGTATTTTTATCTGAACCGAGTGAGGGCTGTGCCATACATAAATGCAAATGGAAATGCTACCTTTCATTTTCTTACAGAGAAGTTTAAATAGGCATTTGTAAAAAATGGATTAATACTCCTGATAAGTTATAAGTGAATTGAGCATTAACTTTCCTTTTCTATAAATGCTTATCTCCTGAAATATTTTTTTCATGAAAATAAGGTAAGCAGAAACTGTCTCCATCCACTTTGCCGGGATATTTTCATGCTGAGATTGCCAATCATCGTTAAAGTGTTTTTATACAACAAAGAAATAATCTTTAGTATAAAAAATTATCAAGTATATTAACTGTGTGACCATGTTTACTTTTAAGCCCATTTTTGGCTGCTTAGCATGGAGTGGGCACAATAATTGCTAATACTTATTTTAATGAAATTTCCTGTGCAGCCTTTTTTATAGGATCACTACAGGTTAAGTGAGTTGGGGAAGACAATCTTTCTCGAACAATACTGCATACCTTTCATTGGATTACAAACCTAAGTGTTCTATGTCCTGGAGTTAACAAATTGCCCTATGATTATGGTATCACATGCCATTAAATTGCTTTTCTTGGACCCTTGTTTTGTGCAATTTTAAAGAGATGACTTTCTATTAAGTTTAACTGTGTATATATAATTAATTTCCCACAACTAAAATGTGCATTATTTTTTCCAAAGTTTTATCATTGCTATTTATTTTTACTTTTTTTGAACATTCAATACATGTTCTTTTTTTGTATGTTTAATGACATATCTGTCACATAGAATATAAAATTTTTACTGTACATTAAGTTCAGAAAAAGCAAATAAATGAAGATTGTTTTATTTGCTTGTTAAAGTAATTGAAAGTGTATTTTTGGTATGAAGCTGGTTTTCTGTCACAATTGTATCTGCCCCAAACTTAAAAGTTCTTATAATAAAAATATATATGATGGCTAATTCTTCAGATATTACTTTTAAAGAATTCTGTATTCAAGTTATATTTTGAAAACTAAAATTGTATTCACTAAGGACCCTAAAGTTGAGCACATTTTGCTACAGTTCTATTTGGAAGACCCGGCTGTTTCATTAGACTCAGACTGAGCTCCCGCTGAGAGAGTGTGAGCATGAGTACGTATGGTTACACTCTATGGTTACACTCGGGAAGAAGCGCTTTCTGTGTCTAACCATCCCGGCTGGAGAAACTGTTTAAATGGCAGCAGTCTAAGTTTGTGAGTATTTATGTAGCCATTCTTTCTGGAATTTGCTATTTTTTCCTTCCTTTTGGTAAGCTATATTCTTGCAAAATATATATTTTATGGATATTATTTGGCTTTTAATGGGGAAGTATTGGTATATTTTTCACCTTTTAAGAAAATACTGCTAAGATAGGGTTCTTTTGAAAATATGGCTAACAGGTTTTTTTTGTTTTTTTTTAACTGCTCCAGTCAATCAATAAAAGAGCAACTTGAGTGAGGCCTCAGGGTCACAGGAGTCAGGCAGAAGGTCGCCTGTGGGCTGAGGAGGTGGTGGAGGGGCCTTACTCCGCCTTCTGGGGTGCAGGTTGTTGGTGTGGCCGCACTTCCTGAGGCGCTTGACAGCAGGGGGTTCAGGCGGGCGGAACACTTGCTGATCATTTTGTTGCAGTTGTACTTCTGCTCGAGCTAGTGGAGGGAGTCTCTGATGCCGGCACCCACAGACGAGGCCCCAAGTGCAGGGTGGGCTCTGTGAATGTTGTCATCAGAGTTCGGCTGTCCTCTAGCTGTTTGCCCACATGGATTTGAGCTTTGACATTCTCAGCAATGTCACTGGGCTCGACCTCAAGGACAGTGGCCTCACCAGTCAGGGCCTTCACAAAGATCTGCGTGTCTGCGTTGGGGACGCTGCCTGGCTGCCTCATTGAAGAGAAAGAGGCTAACGAGTTTGACCGAGAGCAACATGGACTCTCCTGGCATATATCCCATTTAGGTAGAGTTACCTTCCTTTTTGTTAAATTACATTTGTAAAAGGCTAGTGTAGGAGGGCAGTGTTGCTTATACTAACTAAAAACAGCATGAGGAGGTAGTCCACAATCCCAACAAAGACCCACTTTAGTCAGCTAAGGCTACAAAATCAGTGAAAGCTCTGAGTTGACACAGCAGGCTGGAGTGGCGTGTCATGTAGATGTCCATCACCTGGGCCCCACGTTCCTGACGTGCAGAGGCTGCTGCTGACGGCACATGGTCCAGATGCTTGATTCTTGCTGTCACACAGCCCATTAGGTCATTAGTTGTCATTGAGGAGTGATTAAGATGGCATGTACTGGTGGTTCGCACCCCCAGCGGCGTATTAGAACCACCTGGGGAGTCCTGTAGACTCCCGGTCCAGGCTGCATCCCATATTAAGTCAGAGTCTTTGGGATTGGACCAGGTATCAGTAGTTTTTAAGGCCTCCCAGTAAGCCATCAGAGCCAAGGACCATTCATTAGTACCCGACAGGACCATTTGCAAACGTTGAACGCGGGGACCAGTGTGGCCACTTTCTCACTGGGATGTGTGAAGAGGGGAAGGGGAAACAGTTGGAACTGTAACAGAATGGTGGAGTGGAAAGACTTCCTCACCACCTCCCTAAGGGGTAACCACCATTGTGTTTTGTATGTCCTTCCAGAAAATAGTAGTTGCACACATATAAATGCGTCCAGTTTATATTTAAGTTTTTATCTTTACATTAGATACATATTTGTATCAAATTCAAACAAATTGCTCCTAATGTTTATTTATTTCTCGTCCCTTGCAAGACATTATAAAAAAGGTTATTATGCGAATTAATAGACACCACACACACTTTTTCAAGTATGTCCAGAGTGTAAGTCCCAAATCTTTTAGAAGCCAATATATAAAGAACAAACCTCAATATTTGTTCGCAAAAGGATAAAGAGACCTGGTTGATTTCAGTGCCATGACATCCAGGGAGAAAGAGGAGGGGATGTGGGGATGGGAGAGTCACCTGGGGGAGGCTTTCTTCCAGGCTGCACAGGGTAGCATTCCTTTTGCAAAATCCCTTGGCCTGCAAAACTTCCGGGCCATTGCCCACTCATCCCTTCCCATCACAGGTCCCACTGCTCCCACTCTGCTCTGTTGCCACTGTGATATTCTTTAGCGCGAGTCCTCACTTCCCAGCTGCTTACCCCAAACTCTACCACCTGAAGCTTTTAAATGCCCCTCCTCTTCAGACTCTTCCTTGGAGCCTTCACATCCGAAATAACGTTGTCCTTGGGACTGTAAGAGCACGGGTTTCGTTCACTTATCTTTAAATTTATCTCAGAGAGGAAGGGAGAGGGAGATAGAAACATCAATGAGAGACTCATTGAAGGGCTGCCTCCTGTACGACCCCTATTGGGGGTCGAGCCCCAAACCCCTGCATGTGCCCTTGGACCGGAATCGAACCCAGGACCCTTCAGTCCGCGGGCCGACGCTCTACCCACGGAACCAAACCGGCTAGGGCCACTTTACCTTTTTATTATAATTCCTTGCGTACATGACTACAGGATGTCGAGGACAGTCTTTTATTGATTGAAATTCTAAAGACCAAGACAGGGCCCGAGACAGGTTACAACTCAAAAGCCCGCTGCCCCAGGGAAAGACGGGAGTCGGGCGGGTCTGGGAGGTCCGGTCCTGCAGGGCCGCTCCTTCCTCCTCTTACCGCCCGTGCGTTTCCCGAGGGTGGGACTCGGCGTCAGCATGCGGCCCAGCGTGGCGCATGTGCTGGGATGGTTGCTAGAAGAATGAACCGACACGGGAAGAAGCGATGAACGAATGAATGGACGACTCACCCATCCTCCCGCCGCGGGTGCGCTCAGCGGAGCGGGCAGGAGCTGGCCCTGATTGGACGCCTCCGCGGCGCACAAATTTCTATTTTTTCTAATTCTGAGAAACTAAAAAAAATAGAGAACATACAAATCATAAAACAATCAACAATGGTCCAAATACGGGCCGGGGCCTGGGCGCGCGGGAAGCGGAGCGCGCGCTGGAGCCGCTGACTGACGGTGTCCCTGTAGGTGAGTTCTCCTCGCTGCGGGCTCCCGCGTCCCCGGGGGTCTCTGAACCGGGCCGCGCCGGTCGGGCAGGGGCGAGAGGCTCCCGCTCAGGGCCGGCGGCGGGGTCAGG
>NW_006298519.1:136034-139621 GCF_000327345.1 Myotis davidii
CGTGCGGCCTGGGGAGGGGGTCCCCTGGCCCCGGAGGCCCCGTCCCTGGGAGCAGGGTTCCCTCGCGGCCCTGGCCCCTTTCTTTTGCAGCCCCCGGGCAGCCCCCTCTCCCGGATAGTCCCCTCCTCCTGGGGGCTCCCTTCACCAGGCGGCTAGGCTCCTGGGAAGTGGGGTTCCCTCGCTGGCCCCTCTGGTTCCCTCTGCGCGCCCCAATAGCCACTAAGCGGGGGCGGGGACACAGCCCGCCGGCCTCCTGATTTTCTCTGCCTGCGTGTTCCATTTTGCTTTTCCAAGTAGCAGGAGAACAAACCTAAAAGCCAGGGCTCAACAGAGCATTTAAAAAAAAATATTTTTATTGATTTCAGAGAGGAAGAGAGAGAGACATCAATGGTGAGAATCATGGATCGGCTGCCTCCTGCACCCCCCTTGCTGGGCATGGAGCCCCCAACCCAGGCATGTGCCCTTGACTGGAATCGAACCTGGACCCTTTCGTCCGCAGGCCAAAACGCTCTATCCACTGAGCCAAACCGGCTAGGGCTCAACAGAGCACTTTAGGTGCAACTTGCAAGGTGTGTCAGGACATATTCGCATGTTTTCCAGGACAGCGTGCATTAAAAAAAAATTGTTGATTGATTTGAGAGAGAGAAGAAGAAAGAGAGAGACCGAGGGAGAAACATGATTTGTTCCACTTATTTTAACCATTTACTGTTTGCTCCCTGGATGTGCCCTGACCTGATCTTTGACCCTGCGGGCCACCTTGGTGTATGTACCAGGACAATGCTGCAGCAGCCTGAGCTGCCAGCGTGCATTGTCCGTGGTTAGGACTCCTGGCTCATAACAAGTGTTTCGATTCCCAGCTCCACTCTTCAGTTCATCACCACCGGTTGTCAGCTTTCCTCTGTCTCTGGAACAGGAACGCTGCCCGCGACTCGGGAGGATGAAGGTCATCACTTGCGAGATCGCCTGGCACAACAAGGAGCCGGTGTACAGCCTGGACTTCCAGCACGGCGCGGCCGGGAGGGTCCACAGGCTGGCGTCGGCGGGCGTGGACACTGCCGTGAGGGTACGTCAGGGAGTGGCAGGCACAGGGAGCCCCGCTGAGGCAGCCTTCTCCAGGCTTCCATTTAAAGCTGATGCCAGGCAACTCCGTACTTACTCATCTAGCCCCAAGGGAAACACTCAGGGAACAAGGGAGGGAACAAGGAAAACCGAAAGAAGCCGCTTTCTCCTTGGGTCGGATTAAGGGGACTTGATCCCTGTGCTTTTAGAACCCGAGCCGGGTCCCCATCGGGGACCAGCCTGGACTATAACGAGGCTGGAGGGAGGACAGTCAGCAATGGGACTGTGGGTTTATGGCTCAGACACAAGTTCCTTCCTTTCATGTTTCAAAAGAAAAGCTATGTCGTCTTCCTGAACATAAGCAGAGTGTTATTTTAGTGCGCGGAGCAGGGCAGGTGCTCACTCTGTGTTGCCCTGGATGCGTGTTTTGGTGTCCACAGGTCTGGAAGGTGGAAAAAGGACCGGATGGAAAGGCCATTGTTGAATTTTTGTCCAATCTGGCCCGCCACACCAAAGCCGTCAATGTCGTGCGCTTCTCTCCAAATGGGGAGATTTTAGCATCCGGAGGAGACGGTGAGTGTAGCACTTCAAGGTTCTTCAGAGGCTGCGTATCCGTGTGTCTCATGTTAAACCCTGAGGTGTGAGCCAAGTAAGGCTTGTTTATGTTAGAGGTCGCTGGACCCGTCCATTTTTCGTTTATGTTCTGGGGAGCACGAGCAGATGGGGGCAGCAAACGTAAACTGAGAAGACCTATTTGGAAATGCCTCCTTGCCCACGTGCTCCCTCTGGGCTGGCGCGGAGACAGTAGGAGGTGTTTCCCATTCTGACGGGGTCTCCCGGCCCTGTGCTGGCCTTGCTTAACTGTTAGTGTAGAATGTATAAGTGATCACAGTCTGTCCCATGTTTCTGTATAATTAGTTAATTAATAGGTTTAGGGCAGCGCTTCTCAACCTGTGGGTCACGACCCTTTCACAGGGGTCGCCTAAGACCATCGGAAAACATATATAATTACATCTTGTTTTTGTGATTAATCACTATGCTTTAATTATGTTCAGTTTGTAACAATGTAATTGGGGGTCACCACAACATGAGGAACTGTATTAAAGGGTCAGCATTAGGAAGGTTGAGAACCACTGGTTTAGGGGGTATCGTTCACATGGCCCTCTAATGTATGTTTGTTTCGTGGAAGTAGGTTGATTTACATTTTCTGCTTGTGCTTCTTGGCATAAAACATGTCCCACGACCTGACGAAGAGTCTGGGGGCTTTGGCTAGTAAAAAAGGAGAAAGACTCATTCAAGGGTCTTACAGTTTACCCCTTGGAACACAGGCAAAAACCCAGAAGTGCTCCATAAAGGAAAGAAAAGTTCAATTTTTCTTATGGTCAAAAGTACATTCTTGAGAATTGTCAGTCCTGCATTCTTAGCCCTGGGATTCATTCAGGACGGTCATCAGTCAGGTGTCGGGGAGGATGATGGATGCCAGGTGGGCTCGAGGGTGGGCACCAGGGGTTTGATCCCATCTGGTGGTCTGGGGAATGGGTGTCAGGTGCTGGACACTGAGTCCTTCAGAGGGCAGTCAGGGTTATCTGGAGGCCTGGTGTCTGTCTAGGGGCATATCTGGGCACTGGATCTGGACTGGAAAGTTCAGAAACTAAGTTCCCAGGCCAGTTAGAACAAGAATGGAATCTTTCCTCTGACCTGAACCTTCATAATGGGAATGATTTTAGCAGTTTGGTTAAAATGACTCCATCTACACTAATAAAAGAGAAACATGGTAATTGGCGTTTCTATTCTAAAATGCTGGATTTCCCTCTGTCGTATTTTGTTCTCTACCCACTCATTTTTATGCCAGTACAATGACTTAAAATACTCCTAAACTTAGAAATCCCAAATCAAGCCACTCCTTATGTCTAGATATGAATTTGGCTTTCTACTTGGTTAGCTTGAAAGGATTGGAGAATAGGAAGAGGAGATGTGTGAGAGTAAAAAGGGAGTCGGAAACTGATGAGATGGCACTAGGCAGTCAAAAGGAATGGTCGGGGCGGGGGCGGGGGGGAGTTCCTATTGCTGTGGCACAGGATGCTCAATTCTCATTGCAAAGTTGTTTGCATTCTGGGATGTAACACCTCCCCCCATCCCTCCACTAAACCAGGTAAGCACTATGCACAAGCATCATTTAGAGTGAAAGAGGTTATCTTTGTGGGCATTAAGAAAATGGACCACATTCCACATCTGCGTCCATCTGAGGCTGAAGACGAGCTGCATGTGGAGAAAAGCAAGATAATCTATAATCTAAGTTAATTATGTAAAAGTAGAAAAATAGAGCCAGAAGGGACCATGATGATATAAGGTCCTCTTGGGACTTTTCAGAGATGTGGGGAAAGAAATGCCTGCAATGTGATTTAAACTGTCAGGGGTAGTGATGATAGCTAATTTCCAGATTACACACATCCATTCCCATCTGGAGGCTATTGCTAACAAGAGAATGCATGATATGAAAATCAGATGTGAAGTAAAATATTTAAATC
>NW_006298519.1:140239-143853 GCF_000327345.1 Myotis davidii
ACATCCCCAGTAGGGAGTGTGCAGGAGGCAGCTGATCGATGTTTCTCTCTCATCGATGTTTCTAACTCTCTATCCCTCTCCCTTCTTCTCTGTAAAAAGTCAATAAAATGTATTTTTTTTTAAAAAGGCTAATATGCAAATAGGCTGAACAGCAGAACGACCAGTTTCTATGACACGCAATGACCACCAGGGGGCAGACACTCAATGCAGGAGCTGCCCCCTGGTGGTCAGTGTGCTACCACAGTGGGAGTGCCACTCAGCTGACCAGGATGAGCTGCTATGCTGTGAACCCAGGCAAACAGGCAGGAACCTGGGCTGCGATCGTCGCCTCCTCACCCCAGGCTCCTCCTCCTCGCTACCTGCCGCCTCTGGACACCCACAGGCCACACGGTCCAGGGGACCTGATCGGGGCTGGGCCGCAGGCCAACGCTCTATCCACTGAGCCAAACCGGTTTTGGCGTTTTTTTTTTCCTTTTAATTTACTTAAAATTTTTATTTATTGATTTGAGAGAGAGAGACAGAGAAAGACAGAGAGAGAGAGAGAGAGAGAGAGACATTTGTTGTTCCTCTTATTGATGATTCATTGTTTGATGGGTACCCGTATGTGACCTGACTGGGGACGGAACCTGCAACCTTGCATATGGGGAGGACGACGTAACCGACGGAGCTATCATCCCACCAGCGCGGGTTTCTTTTTACTCGGTTGTTTCTCGGCTCTGCCTTTTGGTTTGTTAGTCGCTCTGCAGTGGTGATTGGCCCGCCAGGGGACCCTTCTGTTGAAGGCGACTTGTCTAGCTCTGATCTGGTATGAGTTTGATCTTGGGGTTTTAGCTCAGAAGGCAAACCTGTTTTCCCCTCAGCATTCTTAGAAGTCAGTGCTCGCGGCCGTAGCTGAACAAGGTACCTGTTTAATAGCCTAAAACCCGGGAGCCACGGGCGAGCGGTAGAGCAGGCCTGTCCCGTTCATCCCGCCAGATGCGGTCATTCTGCTGTGGAAGGTGAACGACAGCAAGGAGCCCGAGCAGGTGGCCTTCCAGGACCAGGACGAGGCGGAGCTGAACAAGGAGAACTGGACGGTGGTGAAGACGCTGAGGTGCTGGGGGCGGGCGCGTCCTCCCCGAGGGCTGCATTCAGCTGACAGTGCGCTCTGACTTTGTATCTCCCTTGAAACTTTTCCGTATGCGAGACAGCAATAAGAGAATGGTTCTAAAAGAGAAAAGCATGATTAAAATGGATTTCCTGAGTTTCTGCTAACAAGTAAAATCGAATCGGTTTTAAAGACAGATATCCTTGGATGTGGTCGGTCGTGGCTGTAGCTCAGATAGTCCCAGCGGCAGTTTCTAACATCTCATTCTAACGTGTGGTGCCTGGGTCTGCCTTTACACTTCTTGTCCTCTTTCTCTCCTTTCCCCCGTCCCCCTCTGGATCCCAGGGGCCACCTAGAAGATGTGTACGATATCTGCTGGGCCACCGATGGCAATTTGATGGCTTCCGCCTCTGTGGACAACACGGCCATCATCTGGGACGTCAGTAAAGGTAGCTGATACGCTTCTGTTATTATCCGGGGAGGCACATCCTACGTGTCTACAAAGCCTAACCTGCTTTATCTTTAAAGGCATCAGACGCGTTTCTTTAAGGAGCGAAAACGAGTAGGGTACAACAGATTAGGGATTAGCCCAGGTGCCGTGTATCGAGCTCAGTTTGAGGGTCCCGGGCAGGAAGCCTGGGCTTAGGGTGGTGTCCTGAGTCCCTGGTGCCGAGCAAGGTGGGTGCCCCGTGCCCGGGAGGCAGCCGTGGAGGGACAGGCTGACCCCTGCCTTCGTGGCGCTTAGCTCTGGGGAAGTCTCCATTCAGGGGTGTTCCCTGCTCCATGTTGGTAGACACGACCAAGGTTCCATTTCAGGAGGTGAAGGCACCTTGCTGCCTTTAAAAAAAAAAAAAAAGTATTTCTATTGATTTCAGAGAGGAAGGGAGAGAGAGATAGAAACATCAATGATGAGAGAGAATCACTGATCAGCTGCCTCCTACACGCCCCACACTGGGGATCGAGCCTGCAACCCGGGCATGTGCCCTTACCGGGAATCGAACTTGGTGCAAGGGTTGATGCTCAACCACTGAGCCACGCCAGCCAGGCCCTCACTGCTTGGAAAGAACCTGTCCTCTAGTTGGGGATGCAGTAGACACGTGAGAAGTTACCTGCCGGGGTTCTTGTTCCGGCATCAAGGAGTGTTCAGGAATCTGGAGAAGGCTGTGCGTAGATGACATAGGAGTCCAGAAACGAAGTGTAATTTTGAAAGGCATTTGGGGGGTCAGAGGAGCCTAGTTGAAAGGAAACTAAGATCTAAGTTCTTCTCGTCTCAGGGCCCCATGCTTTTTATTAACACAGTTTGTCCTGAGGCGAGGCAGAGATACACACTTCAAAGGGTAGGGTTTTTGTACGGAGGCATTGTCAGAATGGAAGAATTAGCCTGCGGCTGTTTAGGTGTTTGGCCAGTAGGAGGCAATAACATGTAGATTAAGATGCCCTGAGCTGTCTGGCAGCCAAGCAATCATCCCTTCTCAGGTTTGGGGAAATGCCGTCAGCCATTCCCAACAGGTGACTACATGTGTGACTCACCCCTTGTTAAGTCCCTAAGTTCCATCAACCTTTTGATGAAACTCTTGCAATTATGACATGCTAGAATTGGTTTCTGGCAGTTATTTATACTAATAAAAGGGTAATATGCTAATTAGGGAGGATGTCCTTCCAGACAAAGCCACAGCAGCTGCAAGGGCCGAGGGCGCTCAGATCGGGCCAAGGCTGCGCTGGCTGTGAGGGCCAAGGCCTGGTCCAGCGCCGTGGTCCCTTTTGCAGAGGCTGCGGGAGAAGGCAGCACCGTGGGAGAAGGGAGAAGGTGGCAGTTAGGCAGTTAGGGGGATCAGGTAGGAGGGGAGAGCAGTTAGGCAGTTAGAGGGATCAGGCTGGCAGGGGAGAACAGTTAGGCAGTTAGGGGGATCGGGCAGGAGGGGAGAGCAGTTAGGCAGTTGGGATTGGGCAGGAGGGGAGAGCAGTTAGGTAGTTAGAGGGATCAGGCTGGCAGGGGAGAACAGTTAGGCAGTTAGGAGGATCGGTCAGGAGGGGAGAGCAGTTAGGCAGTTAGGGGGATCAGGTAGGAGGGGAGAGCAGTTAGGCAGTTAAGGGGGTCAGGCTGGCAGGGGAGAGCAGTTAGAGGCATCAGGCCGGCAGAGGGTTAGGGGGATCAGGCAGGCAGGCAGGTGAGTAGTTAGGAGCCAGTGGTTCCGGATTGCAAGAGGGATCCTGGATTGGAGAGGGTGCAGGCCTGGCTGAGGGATCCCCCCCACCCCGCTATGCACGAATTTCGTCTCTAGTAGGAACATAAAGAGCAATGAAAGCCACAGCTCAGTAGTGGCTGATACTTAGCCCTGCAGTCCTTCACTCAGGCGTGATGTTTTCTCCCAGCCTCTTCCTCCCTTTCCCGTCGTGCAGGCTGGTGTGATTCTCCTGCCGCCACAGTCCCCTTCCATCCCCTCTGCACCAGCTGCTCTTTTATCTGGGTGCTGTCAGCTACCCCATCCTCTAGCTTGCCTCGCTCTATTATCCCCTGTCTCCATCA
>NW_006298519.1:143893-145783 GCF_000327345.1 Myotis davidii
TGTCACTTCTTCTCATCCCCAAATCTGGCCCTTGTCCTGGACAGTCCTGCCAGCGCCCTGGTAATGACCTGGAACATGCCAGCATGCCAGGCACTGCCTCAAGGCTGGGAGAGTCATGAACAAGGTGGCAGCCTCCTACTGGGGAGTCAGGTAGAAGAGGCGTTGTAGGGTCGGGGAGTGTAGGTCATTTGGGAAGGCTCAGCACGTGGGTTTGAACAGAGGCTTGAATGGATTTGGGGAGCAAGTGGTGTGCGTTATTTTGGGAAGAGCATTCCAGCTGTGGGAACAGCAAGTGCAGAGACCTGTGTGTGGAGGAAATGGACTGTACAGGAGGTGGGGGTCGGGTGGGGTGGGCTGGGCTGAGGGACTGAGGGTGGAGCGGGGAGGGGCCCGGCCACAGCCTTCTGTGACCCATGGTACCGAAGGGTTTTGAGCAGGAGAATAAGGGGATTTTAAAAAGACTCCTCCAGGTGGCATGTGGCAAATGGGTCCTAGGAGGACACAGGTGGGAGCGAGGGACGCTGTCAGTGGCGCAGGAGTGATTCAGGGGGTGACAGTGCTAGGCTGGGTGCTAGTGATGGAAGGGGGTGGCAGGGTTGGGTTGGGACATACTTTGTAGAAAGAACTGACAGGGTTTGATGCATTGGCTGTAACTCTGAGCTTTTTGACAACCAGGTGAATATTGGGGCCATTTCCTGAGCTGGACCACAGGAGTGGGTGTGGAGGTGGGGGTTGAGGGGGGCTGAGGAGCAGGCTTAGCAGGAAGTGTGGGAATCAGGGTCACATCTCAGACCTCTGTCTTGTGTGGGTAAAGGTGTGTTTTTTTAAAAAATATGTAACATAGGCAACTTATTTAAAGTCAATATTTTAAAAAACTTTATTTTTACTGGTTTCAGAGAGGAAGGGAGAGGGAGAGAGAGATAGAAACAGCAATGATGAGAATCATGGATCGGTTGCCTCCTGCACACCCCACACTGGATCGAGCCTGCAACCCAGGCATGTGCCCTGACCAGGAATCAAACCGTGACCTCCTGGTTCACAGGTCAATGCTCACCCACTGAGCCACACAAGCCAGGCTCAACTCTGCCATTCTTATGCAAAAGACGACATAGATTATATGTAAATAAATGCGCCCAGCGCCTTGGCCCCTCTGTAGTCTGAGTCCTGTCTTCACGAGAGCACGCGGTCCCAGCTGTCACATCCTGTCAGTCGCAGGTCTTTTAGCTGCTCTGCCGCTGACATCCGAAGCCCAGGGCCCACTCTCCCATCACAGCCGTCTCCTTCAGTCCCCAACACCTTTTCTTTTCTTCCCAGAGCCTCGGTCTGAGCCCTGTTTCCTGGCCTGGTAGTCCCGGCTCCGTGCTCCCCCAGGGGCCGTTCATCAACACTCACTTCCCTCAGCCCTTTCCTTCCATCCTTCCCACCAAGACAAACCCCAGGCCGGATCGGGGTGACAGTCTCAGGTCCCAGTCCCAGGCTGAGCACAGCTGGTGTAACACCCGCCACCCTGCAGACTGGGCCACTCCCCATCATCCTCACCAGCCTCAGGTTGGGTGTTCATGGCCCCATGTGGGAGTCGGATTCCGCTCCTGTTCTCCCCAAACCCCACAGGTCTCCTTGCGCCCCTTTTGTCACCCCGGCTTCCACCGACACCTCAGCAGACTGCCTGGACAAAGTGTAAGGAAGGAGGAGCAGGGGAGTTAGCCTGAAGCATGCACATTTACACGGGTTGGCGCTGGCAGCTGTGGGGGCCAGCTTTGTGGGTGGTGGGGAGGGGACCTGCAGCAAAGAGGGCTGGGGCATGGCAGAGGGTGGGGTGAATGGCAGAGGGCTGGGTGAATAGCAGAGGGCTGGGGCATGGCAGAGGGCTGGGGGGATGGCAGAGGGCTG
>NW_006298519.1:145873-158444 GCF_000327345.1 Myotis davidii
AATGGCAGAGGGCTGGGACATGGCAGAGGGCTGGGGGGATGAGGTGAGAAAGGTGGAGGGAGTGAGCAGGGAAGGCACCTCAGAGAACTGGGTCCTGGAGCTCCTAGCATGGCCAAGGCTTCATGACTTCCTCTCTCTTCAGGTCGTCTTTGTGTGTGTCTGGTTTTCCTTCTACCTCCGGCCCCCAGTCCCCGTCCATCCCTGCGTGTGCTGCTCGGGTTAAGGCCCTCTCTCTCACCGGATCTACCCTCACCTCCTAACCAGGGGCTCTCCCCATGGTCTTTTCAAAACCTCAGTTTTGCCCTGGCCAGTTTCTCAGTGGTTAGAGCATCGGCCTGTCGACTGAAGGGTCTCGTGTTCGATTCCAGTCAAGAGCACGTATCTGGGTTGCAGGCTCGATCCCCAGCCCCAGTGGGGGCACGTGTGGGAGGGAACTGGTGGCTGTCTCTCTCACATCAGTGTTTCTGTCTGTCTCTCCCCCTCTTCCATTCTCTCTAAAAAATCAGTGGGAGCCGAAACCGGTTTGGCTCAGTGGATAGAGCGTTGGCCTGTGGACTGAAAGGTCCCAGGTTCGATTCCGGTCAAGGGCATGTACCTGGGTTGCGGGCACATCCCCCGTAGGAGGTGTGCAGGAGGCAGCTGGTCGATGTTTCTCTCTCATCGATGTTTCCAACTCTATCTCCCTTCCTCTCTGTAAAAAATCAATAAAATATATTTAAAAAAAAAATCAGTGGGAAAATACATGGGTGAGGATTAACAAACAAAACGCCAAAAGCCCCCTCAGCTTCATCCTTACCACCAGGTCACTCCCTCTTGGTGCTCCTCTTAGGCGCACCGTGAGTGCCCGGGGCCTTTTCCTTGTCCAGGGCTCCTGTCGCGCCCCTCCCCCCCCCCCCCCACCCCCCCATCTTGTCATTTTGGCCCTTTACCTACTGCCATTGCTCCCTCTATCCGTGCATCTGCATAGTCCACCTCCTTCCCCTCCACTGGCCCCTTCTCCCTGCCTGGTCCCGCCTGCCGCGTTAACCTCCCTCCTCTGTGTTCAGTGCTCTGCCAGGCTGCAGTGCGCCTGCCCGTGGGGTCTCCGCCGCCGGCTCTGAGTGCCTGGGGATGGGGCTGTGCAGGACCTGTGTGGCCCGGGTCTGACCCAGTGTTTGGGGCAGTCCCCCTGCCGCCTGCTGAAGGCAGAACAGTGTCAGGACCGTGACACTGAAACTGCAGTGTCCACGCTGGTGCGGGAGTAGGTCTTGGTTATGCTGTTGTGTGCTTCTCTCGTAGGACAGAAGATCTCGATTTTTAATGAACATAAAAGTTATGTACAAGGAGTTACCTGGGATCCTTTGGGCCAGTATATTGCGACCCTGAGCTGTGATCGGTACGTAAGTATTGGACGAATTGTCTTCATATCTGTTTACTTAAAAATTTCTGCAGAGGTATTTTATCAAAACTTAGCCAGTATAAGCCATGGTTTTAGCTTTGGTTCTTTGAGTCTCCGTTTCATAGAAAGAATTTGTTTTCTTATTCTTTCGACATAAGAAACATTGGAAACTGATCAGGGCAAGTGCCTTACACAAAGTTAGTACATAGTAAGTCTATGGAATGGGTGGATGTCATAGGTTGATGCTCAACCACTGAGCCACGCCGGCCGGGCTAGGTGAATGAATGCAGAAAGAGCTTGGAATTAGATCTGAATTTCATGGGCAACTTTTAGAGAAAAGATCTTTTATGATAACTACTAGAGGTGGGGACCCTCAACCTGGCCTTCACCCTCTCACAATCTGGAACCCCCCGGGGATGTCGGAGAGCCGGTTTTGGCCCAATTCCCACAGGCCAGGCCGAGGGACCCCACCAGTGCACAAATCTGTGCACCGGGCCTCTAGTGTGCATATAAGATCTTTGGTTAATCTCTTCCTGCCCTCCCCGTGCCTCCTTTCCCTCTGAGATTCATTAGTCTGTTCCATGTTTCCATGCCTGTGACTTCTGCTCCTGTGTTGAGCGTCTGCTCCCTGGTGGTCAGTGCATGTCATAGCTGCTGACCGGTCAGCCAGTCACTTAGGCTTTTATATATATAGACTAGAGGCCCAGTGCACAAAATTCGTGCACGGGTGGGGGGATCCCTCAGCCCAGCCTGCACCCCCTCCAATCTGGAATTCCTCTCGCAATCCAGGACCACTGGCTCCTAACCGCTCACCTGCCTGCCTGATTGCCCCTAACCACTTTCCCTTGCTGGCCTGATTGCTCCTAACTGCTCTCCCCTGCTGGCCTGGTCCCCCCTAACTGCCTCTGCCTTGGCCCCCGCCGCCATGGCTTTATCCGGAAGGACGTCCGGTCTAATTAGCATATTATCCTTTTATTAGTATAGATGACTTAAGCAGAGGTACCAATGGTAGGGCTGGATATTGGTTTCCTTTTGTTGCCACTGCAGTGATTTTAAGGAGACTGTTTAATATAAAAGTAAACTCTCTTGTCCCTTTCAAAAGGAGGACCTATTGCCATGTTTACTGGTGAATCACACTGAGTTGTGTCCTGGAACAAAGAATTTTTTTTTTAAATCAGAAGTTCCAGACATATTACTCATCAGTCAAAATGGCCCTTTTCAATTTTTATCGACTACTTTTCATCGTAGCAGGTCTCATTTCAGGTGCCCGGGAATGAGAGTAAGTGGGGAGCTGGTGTGTGTTTCCCTTCGCAGGCCACAGATTGCCTAGGCCGCCCTCCGTGTGGGTGACAGTGTTTCTGTGAGACACAGTTCATTGCCAGAAGAGTGAGACCGGACTTTCCTTTCCCTTTAGGACCCTGAGGGTGTACAGCACACAGAAGAAGCGCGTGGCTTTCAATGTCTCGAAGATGCTGGCGGGCACGGGCGCCGAGGGAGAGGTAGGCAGGAGATGCCCGGGCTTTGCGTGGCAGCCGCGATGCAGTGGAGCGGAGGCCAGTCTGAGTTCCTCCGTGCCTTGCAGCTTAATCAGGCTCAGCGACACCTGAACCCCAGTGAGGGTTCCCCTCGGGCAGTCGGGGCCCGGCTAGTGTGGTGGGCCGGCCTGTCTGGCACCGGGGGAGCCGATGATGGAGGCTAGTGATTTCCAAGCAGGCTGCCCGTGGAGTCACCAGGAAAGCATTAAAAACTACGGGGGCCTGGCCCCCCAGAGCTGGGCTAACCCAGCCGGAGACGGGCAGGCCCCCGGATTCTGAGGTGTGGATTCAAGGTGTGGATTCCAAGGTGTGGATTCCAGGTGTGGATTCTGAGGTGTGGATTCTGAGGTGTGGTGTGGGTAGGGCACGCTGGTTGGAGGATCCCAGCCAGAGGTGCGGAGGCAGGTGGCAGGGCAGGAAGATGGAGGATCTGGGCGCAGAGAGCAGGGACCGGTCATCGGGCGACTCAGGAATAGGAGGGATTTCCACCTTAGGAAGAACTGGCGAATGAAAAGGGGTCCTAGTCCTGCAGGAATGGAGGCTGTGGAAGCAGGTGCTTCAGCAAAAGGGAGCCAGCCAATCAGTTATTGGCACAAAACAGGGACCGGGCGCCGTCCAGGCCTAGGGGGCAGGTGAAAGCTGCGTGGGCCGTGGCTGGCGGTGCGGGCGGTCACATGCTTTGGGAATCGAGGGGTGATGCTTCCCCGGGTTCCTGGAACTAACGCCCCGATGTTCCTGAATGGGGGGCGCACGCAGCCCTTCCACAGGGAGCTCGAGGAGGCTGGTTCGGAAAGATCTGGCTGCCAGTTTAATGATCACTAGTCTTTTAAAAAAGCATTTATTTGGGTGGAAATTCTCAGTGACACACGACAGCAAGCAGAGGGCTCAGTCACCCTCTTGCTTTTTCCCAGTCTCATCCCCATACAAACCAGTTACTCACACACATGTGCACACATGCACACACACATGCACACACAACCCTGCGCACACGTGCACACACAAGCTTTCCTGAACAAAAGGGCGAATCGTTCGTGGCTGATTACTCTCGCAGTCCCACGGGAGTATTGGGTTGGTGATACGTTGTTTTGGTTCTATTGATGATCGTCATAATAAATGGTCGCACGGGAGGCAGCGGTGAGCCTTCTGGGGGCTGGGTGACGCTGACACTCTGTGCCTCAGGCCAGGAGTTACCGGATGTTTCACGACGACAGCATGAAGTCGTTCTTCCGGAGGCTGAGCTTCACTCCCGACGGCTCCCTGCTGCTCACCCCAGGTGCGTGGAGCCGGGCTCGCGGGCGGGTGCCGGGCGGGCCCGCGTGTCGCCTCCAGGATTGCCAGTGTCACATGGAAGGTGTGGGTTAGGATAAGGCGAAAATTGGAGAAAATATAAGAGGAGGGAACCCAAGGAGGGTGGGAGAGGGGGAAAAAAAAGCATTAGTTGCTGTGCAAGATCTCTTTTATGAGTAGTTGACTAAGAAAAGCAAAATAAGGAAAAGTCTAAATAACATCCCATTTTATACAGTAAACTAAAGCCCACTATGTGTGTATATATGGTTGTCACAGTTACGTGAGCCTGGAGGGAAGGCAGGGCTGGCGAGGTGTTTGTCAGAGTGGATCCTGGGGATGGAAGGATGGGGCGAGATGCTGCTGCCCTCCTGCTGGATACGCAGTGGTCACATGTGAGAGAATGTGTGCGTGTGCGTGTGTGTGTGTGTGAAAAAAAGATATCAGAGAGTGGAGACGTCAGTGGGGCGGGCCAGAGCGGGTCAGCTCTGCAGGGCTGGGGTTTCGGCAGAGGGCTGTCTCCTGGCAGCTCCTGGCTCCGTCAGGCAGACGGGAAGAGGCCAGTCTCAGCCCTCGGACTGGACGGCAGCTGAGGTCGGGAAGCAGGCACAGAGCTTTATGTTCTTCCTGCCCTGGCCTGGGCGTGGCTCTGGGCGGCTGTGCCCTCAGGTGGCTGTGCCCTCAGGTGAGATGACACCCAGATGAGAGGAAGGTGGGTGGAGCCAGTGTGAGGCTGAGCCAAGGTGTGCGGAAGGTTTGTATTTGTCCCGATCGCACACACTGTCCAGGGAGTCCATTTCTCAGAAAAATGACTTTAAACCAGAATTGGCTGCCTTGGGTTTGCTGGTGGACAGTTTAATAACAGTGCCTCCCTGCCTCCCAGCCGGATGCGTGGAGTCTGGCGAAAATGTAACCAACACCACGTACCTCTTCTCCAGGAAGAATCTGAAAAGGTGAGTGCCTGAGGACTGTCGGGGACATCGGCCCTCTCTCTGCTTTTGTTGAGCATGGTTTCTCTAACCCAGCGGTTCTCAACCTGTGGGTCGCGACCCCTCTGGGGGGCAAACAACTCTTTTACAAGGGGTCACCTAAGACCATCGGAAAACACATAGCTAATTACGAATTGTTTTTGTGATTAATCACTATGCTTTAATTATGTTCAATTTGTCACAATGAAATTGGGGGTCACCACAACATGAGGAACTGTATTAAAGGGTCGCGGCGTCAGGAAGGTTGAGAACCACTGCTCTAACCCATGATTCGTCTCCAGGCCTGTGGCGCATCTCCCGTGTCCCGGAAAAGCCACACTTGCTGTCCGCTGCTGCCCTGTCTACTTTGAGTTGAGACCGGAGACGGAAACAGGTACATCAGAACCCTGCGGTGTCTCCTGTCAGGCAGGTCACCAGGGTGGCTGGGGTTTGGATTTTACCTCGGGGAAAGGTGGGCATGTGGGTTTGGCTCCGTTTAGTTACTTGGAGGAGTTGGAATGGAGACTGATGTTACCAAACTGTGTGTTCGTTGTTGGCAGCATCTAGAACACACTGTCTTTGCTTAGGGCAACCTAAAAATATATATATACATATTTATTGATATCAGAGAGAGAGAAACATCAATGATGAGAGAATGAGACGTGTCCAAGAGCAGCCGTGTCTGCAGGTCGCTCTCCGCCGGGTCTGGCTATGTCAAGTGTGGCCTGGGGAGAGCCAAACTGTGTTCGTTGTTGGCAGCATCTAGAACACACCGTCTTTGCTTAGAGCAACTTAAAAAATATATATATATATACATATATATATTTATTTAAAAACCGTGACCTCTTGGTCCTGGGTTGATACTCCACCACTGAGCCACACTGGCCGGGCATCTCTTTCCTGTTCTTGCTTGGGCCTCGGGTTGCTTCCCTATCCGCGTGCACCGGCCAGTGCAGCTTAGACGACGGGCCCCGCAGGTCCCCGCAGGTCCCTGCTGCAGCCTGGAGCCTCGCTCTAGCCCCGCAGCTCAGGGCACGTGCGGGCACTGCCGGGTCCCCTCCCGCTGCTGGGCCTGGAGACCCGGTGGTGAGCTGAGGCTGCGGCAGCACATCACGCCTTTGCTCCCTGCCGCTTGGGGGTCGCTGGCCTTCACTGCTGCTGGGCAGTCAGTGTCTTAAGAAGTCGGAGGCTAAATTGGGGTCCTGTTGCTTCAAGGCTGGAAGTGGGAGCTGTTTTTCACTCTCTAAACTTTTTTTTTTTTTTTAAATATATTTTATTGATTTTTTACAGAGAGGAAGGGAGAGAGATAGAGAGTTAGAAACATCGATGAGAGAGAGACATCGATCAGCTGCCTCCTGCACATCTCCCACTGGGGATGTGCCTGCAACCCAGGTACATGCCCTTGACCGGAATCGAACCTGGGACCTTTGAGTCCGCAGGCCGACGCTCCATCCACTGAGCCAAACCGGTTTCGGCGCACTCTCTAAACTTTTATGCGAATGAATATAATGAACTGGAAAGAGCATGAAAACATCACTTGATACAATGTTTCCATGTGACCCTGCATTTCCTTATCAGAAATGCTCTTCATTTTGCACCTCGGTGCCCAGGTTTCTTGGATCCTGTCATGTGTCATTGGTTCACGCATAGTTCTCATTCATGCCTGCATCTATATATATAAAAGCCTAAACGGCTGTTACTGCTGAATGACTGGAATGACCGGTCACTATGACGTGCACTGACCACCAGGGGGCAGACACTCAATGCAGGAGCTGCCCCCTGGTGGTCAGTGCGCTTCCACAGCCAACCTCCCTTGGCTGGCAGCCGGCCAACCTCCCACGGTCCCTCCCCTCCTCCACCACCCCTGCACGAGTTCGTGCACCGGGCCTCTAGTTCGTATATAAAATCCCTGTGCACGTCATTAGAGGAATTACATCCCATATGTCCCGGGGAGAAGGCTCGTGGCGGGAGTTGGTGGTTCCTGCGGGAGCCTGGCTGGTGCTGGTGTCACTGTCCTTCCTGCCCTGTGTCCTGCAGACGGGCCGGCCCCGGGGCCGCTGGTGCGCCTGCCCTACCGCGTGGTGTTCGCCGTGGCTTCCGAGGACTCCGTGCTCTTCTACGACACCCAGCAGCTCTTCCCTTTCGGCTACGTGTCCAACATCCACTACCACACCCTGAGCGACATCTCCTGGTGAGCGGCCGGGCCGGGCTGGGCTGGGAAGGGGGCACGGCAGCGCACAAACGGGGTCTTGGCCGCGTTTTCCCTGCAGAGGACGCTGCGACCTGGCCTGACTTCGTTTCTAACTACAGTGAGAGCGGGATGAGGGCCGCAGACTTGGGTAAAACTTAACCCTTTTCTCCTGCTCTGGGGACAAAGGTCCAGCGATGGGGCCTTCCTGGCCATTTCCTCCACCGATGGCTACTGCTCCTTCGTGACGTTTGAGAAGGGTGAGCTTGGAGCACCTTTCAAAGAGAAGCCGGATCTGAGCATGAGAACTCCTGAGACAGCGAAGAAAACCAAGCGTCAGACCCAACAGGAGTCCTCGCCGGGACCCAGGCTGGGGGAGGGCACCCAGGGTGATTATTTTGAATTACCAGGGCCCGGAGCTTGATTTGTACCAGATGACCCAGACACACACCCAAGAAACAGAGAGTGACCTAGGTCGAGCCTCCTGATCTCGGCCTTCAGATACCAAAGTTCCCTTGAAAGTGGTGATCAAAGTCTAAGAAGTTTCTTAAAGATTCTGTTTTTTTTATTAAAATATGTATTGATTTCAGAGAGGAAGGGAGAGGGAGGGAGAAACATCAGTGATGGGAGGGAATCATTGATCGGCTGCCTCCTGCACGCCCCCTACTGGGGATCGGGCCTACAAGCTGGGCATGTGCCCTGACTGGGCATGTGCCAGGACCCTTCAGCCCAAGCGCCGATGCTCTAGCCACTGGGCTACACCAGCCAGGTCTCCAGAGGTTTCTTAACCCCACTCCGAGCGCCCCCTCCTGGCTCACACACCTGCGGGGTCCCCACTTCCTACCTGTGGCACAGGTGTGGCTCCACCCGCAGGCCGGGACTGTCCGTGGTCACTCCCCTTCCCCGGTGCCTTCCTCCAGCCTGACCCGGAAAGCCCGGCCCCCAGAGCACACCCGGCCTGGGGCCTCTGACCCACCCTTCTCCGGACGCCCGGACACTGCTCCCCGGGGACACTCTTTTATTCCATCAGTGCTTCTCTCTGTTACACTCACATTCGGGCCGGGGTTTCGTTTCTGCTGTTCCCCGTGAGGTGTAAGCCCCTCTGGCCCAGCACAGTGGCGGGCACTGCGCCGTGGTGGGTGTCTTGAGGCGTCTTGCTGCCAGCAGACGGCGCCCGGTGAGCTGGGAGTCTGTCGGCCAGCAGAGCATCCCGGTGGCGCAGTGGTGTGTGCCCTGGTTCTCATCAGGCATCCGCAGATCGGCCCGAGGTCCCGCCGCCGCTGCAGAGAGGACCGCGCCTGCCCCTGACCCCCTGACCCCTAGCCCCCAGCAGCTGTGCTGCCCGGTTTCCTCCCTGGACATCGGGGAGGTTACCTCCCGGCTCCGTCTGCTGCCTGCTCAGCGGTGCCCCACCTCCCGGCCTTCTAGACAGACTGCACCCTCTGTCTAGAGCAGACTCCTGGGGGCCGCTGGGCCGGGGGTGGGGTGACAGAAGGTGCTGGAAGCACTGGGGTGGCTCTCTGCTGTGCTCACTCATGTGACTTCGCTGGCCGGTCCACCACGGGGTTTAGGGGTGTCCGGCCCTGAGTCGGGTCTCTGCAGACCGGCGATGCATGGTTTCTCTTCTGTGTGTTTCGGGGCGGAGGGGAAGGTGTTCTGTGAAATATTTGGGGTATTTAAGTTTTCCCCACTTAGTGTCTTGCAAGCTTCTTGCAGTTGTTAATTTTGAAAAAGGAATAGTTGTTGGACATTGAGGTTGTGGGTTTTAGACAGAACGGCCTGTAGGGGAAGCCTTCTGAGCAGGCTGGGCGCACACTGGTGGCCGGCTGAGCGGTAAGCTGGCGTCAGGGCGGTGGTGACGTCAGCATGGTGGTAACGTCACGTGACCAGCGTGATCCTTGGTCACTAAGCCCGTGGGCGGGTCTCTGTGCATGTAACGCCTTGCGTGACATGACCAGCTGCTATCTCAGGCACCTCTGGGTGGTTTTGGAATGTGCTGTCAGACACAGTTCCTACCACACGGATTCACCATGCGCCCTTCCCTCCTTCTAATCAGGAGAGTGACCGTGATGCCCTTGAAGACAGACGCCCCGGATTCTGCGCCAGGGAGTGTGGTTTCTGCCCCGCCCACGGAGGTCCAGCCAGGTGAGGGATCTGGTCCTGGTGCCATGTCCTTGAGGGCAGAATATCTTCCCTTTTGTTCTTTTGGAAATGAACATCCGCTAATTTTACGTCGGTTCTGAGAAAGCAAGGATGCACCTGACCTGGCCCTCGCTGCAGACTCACTGGCCTGTTTATTCTCGGGGGAGCCCGCTTCCCCAGGAGCACAGGGAGCTGGGTGCTGTCAGCAGGGGGTGCTGGGGTGCCTCTTGGCCTTGGTGCTGCTCACATGTTGGGTGGGTCAGGCTTGGTGGTGGGGCTGTCCTGTGTGGCAGGGCGTTCATTAACACCCCCAGATGTTCCCATTCCCCACTCCTGACTTTCTAACCTGTCACCAGCTCGCCCGCTGTCCTGGGAGGCACAGTGGCCCCGGGGTTGAGATCCCCTGGTGTAGACTCTCCATTCTAGGCACATAGGACCTTGCAGGCGGTTTACTCCTTGTCTGGGCACAGAATTTTAAAAAATATATATTTTTATTGATGTCAGAGAGGAAGGGAGAGGGAGAGAAAGACAGAAACATCAACGATGAGAGAGAAGCATTGATCAGTTGCCTTCTGCACGCCTCACACTGGGGACCAAGCCTGCAACCTGGGTATGTGCCCTTGACCGGAATCGAACCCTTCAGTCCGCAGGCCAGTGCTCTATTCATTGAGCCAGACCAGCCAGGGCCAGGATGTGTTGTGTAGCATCAGCTCTAACTTAAGTCTTGCTTACTTGGCGGCCTTGTCGGTGAACGTTTCAGAGCCGCCTGGAGACGTGCAGGTCAGCCCCCCGGAGCGGAAGCGGCCCAGGCCCGCGGAGGACAGAGGCGGCGCCCAGGGGCTGGAGCCGGGGGGAGACCTGGCTTGTGCTTGAAGGCTGCACGGCTGGGGACTCCCATCGCTCGGGGAAGGGCCGACGACCCCAGGTCAGGGCATCAGAGGAGCCTGGAGGGCCCCCAACCTGATTCCTGGACCAAGCTGCACGTGGCCGGCGTCCCCCAGCGAAGGGCCTGCTCCTGCCTTCGCGTGAGTTTGCCTGAGACGCGGACATGTCACAGGGCCAGCCCTCCCCTGACACGTTTCTGGAGCTGGACCCGTCCAACATTGTCCGGTGTGAACACCAGTCGCTCCTCCCTGAAACCCTGCAGAAGTGAGACCCTCACGGGGGCCTGGTGAATGCCAGGTGTTCGAATGGTTATTAGATTTCCCTTGTACATAGTGGGTTAACTTTTGGCAGTTTGTTTTATTTGCGTTCTGATTTTAAAGGTAATAATGCTCGTTCTAAACAGTTAGTAAACCGGCGTGAAGGGGAAAAGCAGTTGGGGGTCGGGAGCTTCGTCCTCCCACCCCCTGCTTTGGCATAAAGACTGTTTTATTCTTTTTAAGGAGAGAGGTGAGATTTTACTTGAGATACAATTTGGTATCCAAATAGGTTAACTTTTTAGGTTGATTTTTCAAAGAAGAAAAAGTAACTTAGTCATTTATGCCTGTGCCTCTGCTTTCTCCGTCCAGGGTGAGGGTGGGAGGGGTGAGGGCAGGGGTGGGGTCAGGGTGACAGGTCTCTTTCTGCTGGGAAGACTGAAGTGGGGCTGTGGCTGCAGGAGGCAGGGGTGGGTGCCCAGCGGCGGCCCACGTGTGGCAGGTGGCACCCGCTGAGAGCTGGCGCTGAGAAGAGCTGTCACCGGGAATGTCCGGCAGGGCCCTATGCCTGTCACTTTGGCGTGATGAACGGGAGGCACGCAGATGAGGGTGCTGCCCCCGGGGCTGCCTTCTCCTCGGGTGACCTCAGCGTGAATGTGGGTGAGGGGCCAGGAGCTGCCCACCAGTCTTGGACAAGGGCTAGGAGAGGCTCTTTAACTCAAGTCAGCAGCAGCAAAGAAAAGTCAGCCCAGCAGCTGGTGGGTTCAGTGGTTAGAGCGCTGGCCTGTGGACCAGGGGGCTGCAGGCTCAGTTCCCAGCCCTGGTCAGAGCACATGCGGGAGGCAGTCAATTGACGTGCCTCTCACATTGATGATTCTCTCTCTCTCTTCCTCCTTCATCCCTTCCACTCTCTAAAAATAAATGGAAAAAATATCTGAGCCACGCCGGCCGGCTGGTCATATCTGTTTTGACCAGTGGTTCTCAAGCTTAGCTGCACATTGAGGTCCCTCAAGGAATTGATACCTGGCTTCTTCCCAGCGGACTCTGACGTGCAGCCACGGCTGGGGATGGGAGGGGAAAGGAGAGGTCTCCGTGGGGATGGGGGAGGAGAGGCCTCCTTGGAGATGGGAGAGGAGCGGCCCCTGTGGGGATGGAGAGGAGAGGAGAGGTCTCCGTGGGGATGGGAGGAGAGGCTCCCGTGGGGATGGGGAGGAGAGGAGAGGTCTCCGTGGGGATGGGGAGGAGTGGCCTCCGTGGGGATGGGGAGGAGAGGAGAGGTCTCCGTGGAGATGGGAGGAGAGGCCCCCGTGGGGATGGGGAGGAGAGGTCTCCGTGGGGGTGGGAGGAGAGGAGAGGTCTCCGTGGGGATGGGGAGGAGAGGAGAGGTCTCCGTGGGGATGGGGAGGAGAGGAGAGGTCTCCGTGGGGATGGAGAGGAGAGGAGAGGTCTCCGTGGAGATGGGAGGAGAGGCCCCCGTGGGGATGGGGAGGAGAGGTCTCCGTGGGGATGGGAGAGGAGAGGCCTTCGTGGGGATGTTCTGTTCGGAAAGCTTTCTGCTCCTCTGCTTCATCGGACGGATGGGATGTGAGAGCTCATCCGGGCTCCAGGCTGAAGGGTTGACGGGCGGGTGTGCTGCCCGCTCTCAGGGGAAAGGTCCCCTTCAGTGTCCCGTGGCTGCAGGGATGCCCCCACTGTGGGTCCCGCGTTCTTGGTGGCACCCCTGTGGGGGAGCACATGCGGTCCTCACGTCTGTCTCTGCAGCAGGAACGGAGGGTGCTGGCACCTGCAGCCGATGGACCTGTTTGTAGGTGGGACTCCTTGCCGCTCACGGCCACCTGGGACGAGAATGACTGTGTCTCAGGCAAAGCCCAGGCGGGAACCCTGTCCCGTCCCCACTGCCTGTCCTCACCGCTGGTCACTGGGAGCCTTGGGCACGG
>NW_006298519.1:158752-161077 GCF_000327345.1 Myotis davidii
CAGCGGCCCTTCCGCGGGTGGAGTCCCTGCTGCTAGGTGGCCAGGAGCAGGTGCGGTTGGGCAGATGTCTGGGAGGACCCGAATGTGTCCCCGGAGCCTGGGAGTGTGACCTGCGGGCCAGGGCCAGTCCCCCCCTTCCCCCCCCCGGGGCAGTGAGGGTGAAGCTGCCGTACACACGGGCCCCACAGGGTGGGGGCCCCAGGGGGTGACCGGTCCTGGGCCACCAGGAAGGGCCTCAAGCAGGGGTCCACGAGGATGGGCACCTCAGCGGAGGTCAGGGTGGCCCCCCCATCACTCCCCCCTCCTGCCCCCTCGAAAGCACATCTGCTGTGACCAGTGCGTGGGCCCTTCCTACCCAAACAGTGCTGGTCCTGGGCTCGGAAAGCTTCAAGGGTGAGGGAGCATGGCGCCCACCCTCGAGCCTGGGGTCCCCCAGGGCTCCCGCAGCTCCCCTCTGTGTTACTTTGCTGTGTTTCGATCTGCTCACTCTCACCTGGTGCATATGTGTGTCCGTCTGTCTGTGTCTTAGAGACAGACAGACCTCGGACAGATCACTTCATCTGAAGGTCGTTTACAGCTCCAAGCACTTGGACCTCGCCCCTTTCACAGGACAGAGATGAGAGGGGGTTAATTGGTTGTGGGTAAGCCAGATCCACTTCCCTCCGTGCACACGCATGCACATGCACATGCACACACGTGTACACATGCGCCTCTGCCCTCTTGTGGCCGCTAGGTGGCACTGTTCCCACAGGATCTGCCCAGTAGTAGGGTGTCCTGTGTTTGAAGGCTCTGCAGGCTGCTCAGTACCACCTCCTCCTCCGAGGGGGTCTGTATCCTCGTTGGCGTGGCTGTGGCCGTGGCCGCAGCCCCTGGTGGCCACACCAGGAGGGCAGTCCTGCCTGCGTCAGCACCGACATGGGGAGCAGAGGGTGCTCCTGGGGTCCCCTGTATAGCCCTATTTCCCCCCAAGTTTTGGCTCTGAGAGGCCCGTGAAGCAGCAGTATCGTCCCTTTAGGAGCTGTGGAAACAAATGCTCAGTAATGATGTGGGGTCGATGCCACCCTCTCTTTTTTAAAAAATATTAAAACTGATTTTAGAGCGAGGAAGCGAGGGGGAGAGAAACATCGACCGGCTGCCGTGAGCACTCACTTCACAGCCCGGCATGTGCCCTGACCAGGAATAGGACCGGTGACCTTCCCGTGCAGGGGACGGTGCCCAGCCACCTGCCGCCGGCCAGGGCCCGCCCTCTCCTTCACACTCAGAACGACGCGCTGTCTCCCACAGAACGTGCCAGAACGTGCGCTGGGAAAGGCATTTCCAGGCCGGAACACATCTGGAATAACTCGGGCTGGGGTCCCTCCGCCTCGGCCAGCTCCCTCAGCAGGTCTGAGAACCGCATGCTGGGGCGGGGGGGAGGGGGTCGTTGGGTCAGCCTCCAGGCTTGCCCTTCCCCCACAGCCCCCTTCCCTCTCCGCCTCCTCCCAGCCGCAGCACCCCTCACCGGTGGGGTTTTACAAATAAAACAAAATAAACCCGGCTCCCGTCTGGGCTCTGTCCAGGCCCCGTAACCAGCTATGGGCGAGGGAGACACCAGCCAGGCCATGCACTTAAGGGCACTCAGGGGCAGTCAGCGCTGAACTGGTTGGCAAGACGTCAAATCTGGAGGATGCATCTGACCAGCTGTGCTCGGAGTTTACTAATTTCGTGAAAAATATCTGTAATCTGCCCAAGAGAGGCAAGATCTCGAAGAAAACCTTGCCGCCTGCTGCACAGTCACTTTGCTCCCACCTGAAGTTATAGGAAGGGGTTGATGCTGTCTTTTGGAGCCAGTCCCACAGTTGGTTCCACACTGTTCCAGCCAAGTGATGAATTTCAGTTCCTAGTGGAGTGAGTACTCGAGTAAGTCACTAGGGGGCGACAGTGCCAACCCTTAATTCTACTGGCAAATTTATTCACTAAGTACCGTATTTGCCGGCGTATAAGACGACCCCCTAACATTTCCACTCAAAATACAGAGTTTGTTATATACTCGCCGTATAAGACTACCCCCTCTTCCGCACACCTTCCACACACCAAATAAAAGGTAAAACAATATCAGATTTGATTTTAACATTTTAATTTATATTCAAATGCTTATGACATGCAGGAAAACTGTCACAAGGCTGTATGTAATCAAACATATACATAAAACAGTGCAAGTTTATTACCGGTAAACATACCGGTAATTCACTAAAGAAAACACACTCTATAGACTGGTACTGTAGATGCTTCTCAGGAACACAGGCAAGCAGCCCACAACCTAGAGGGACTGTCAATGATAGAAGA
>NW_006298519.1:161251-169888 GCF_000327345.1 Myotis davidii
ATGGCTGTGTGCGATTTTGCGCGTGTGGGAAAATCGCATAACAGCAAAATCGCATAAACGCCGAGCATACACCCAGCAGCGCTGCTGATGGCTGAACGGTATGTGGAATGAAGTGGGCGGGCATCGGGAGGCCACTATGGCATGGGGCAAGCACTATGGGCAGTCTATCTGAAGTGTACCTGGCGTATAAGACGACCCCCCACTTGGAGGCATATTTTTCAGGGCCAAAAAATCGTCTTATACGCCGGCAAATACGGTATGTATTTTTAATGATAGGATATTAAACCCCATTGTTATGAAAGTATCTTATCTGTTTGCAATACATTTTCTGTTTATTCCTTTCTATATAATTAAATGCTATTTATTTATTTTGAAAATTTTAAAAATAATTCTTTATTGTTGAAATTATTACATATGTCCTTTCCCCACCCTTGACCCCCTCCAGCTATTAAATGCTATTTTGTCATCCCGAGGAGTTATGAATCCACATCATATTCTGAATCAGCACTCCAGAGAACGTCACATACATGTAGCTAGGAGTGAAAGTGTAGTCAAAGGTATAATGAGTTTGATGAAGCTAACCTCCTTTATTAATTTTTAAATTAATTAGCAACAAATATATCCTCTGCCTCATGACCATACAAAGATACATGCACTAAGGTTTGCTGCAATATTTTGAGATGGAAAACAAGACTGGAAGTCATCTGTCTACCAGCAGGTGGGCTGAATGACAATATGACTGTGCAGGGGTGACGTGCAGCGGCTGGCTGGACCTATGTGGGCCGCTGGGCCTCAGCGTGGAGGGGGGGTTGTGGGCCTGGGCCAGAACGCTGGCACCGGGAAGAGAGGGGTGGGCACATGTGAATGATTTGAGATTCAGATGACAATGCAGCCTGGCTGGTGTGGCTCAGTGGTTGAGCATTGACCTATGAGCAAGCAGGTCACAGTGCAATTCCCGGTCGGGGCACAGGCCCGGGTTGCGGACTCGATCCCCAGCGTGGGGTGTGCAGGAGGCAGCCGATCCATGATTCTTATTGATGTTCCTATCCCTCTCACTTTCTGAAATCAATTGAAATATATATATTTAAAATGACAACTACAGTAAGCAGGTCAGAAGGAAGGAACGTCCATTTTAAGCTAAGTCTGGGGTGTGGTGTACAGCTTGGTGACTGGGTAACTACTGAACTGTGTATTTGAACGTTGCTAAGAGAGGAGATCTTAAAGTTTTCATCACAAGAACAAAGTTAACACCCGTCCACACACAGTTACTAAACTGATGGTGGGCGTCGTGTCGCAGATCTACGTCTGCAGATCGGTATGTCGTACGATGAATGAGCACCATGATGTCAGCTATATCTCAGCCTGGAAACCAGACGGCAGCTGCAGGATTCTGACTCGTTGCTGTAGCAGCTGTGGTGGCTGGACGCTTGATGGGAGACCTGGCATCATGGTTGGGGGGGTCCTAGGATCTGAGCCTCGGAGCGGGAAGCAGCCAGGCAGGCGGGTGGCTCATGTCTGCCCCATTTCCCGTAACCCAGAAGGGGGGACGGAGGGCCACGCTCGTGTGCAAGGGCAGATGCCGGATTTGCTTCCAGGAAAACAGCCCCAGGGCCGGGCTCCTTCCCTGCACCCACAGTTCTGCCCTATAACCCACCCCTCCTCACGCAGGGACACTGCATCGCTGCTTCCTCTCACCACCTCCGCTGGAACCCTTCCAGGGACACAGGCTCACCACTTGGCGGGAATGCCTCCTCCATCGCCACGTAACCGAGGCGGCCAGTTCTCCCAGCAGTGGCATCACCCCAGCTCTGTGTCCCCTGAGCCACACCATGTGGCCTGCACCCCCTTTCCAGCATTTCAGATGGTCCCACCCCCCTCCGTCCGGGGCTCTCTTGCAGGCTGAACGCGCTGCAGGGAGAGCAGGGCCTCGTGTGAGCCGCCAGGCCACGGCCCCGCCTGGGCGGCCAGGCTCCGCGTGAGTCACCGCTGGTTTTCACCCCGAAGGCCGAGCTCGTGGGGCTCCCGCTTCCTGGCGGGTGACGCAGACGGAAGAAACAGCCTGGTGGCCTGTGCAAAAGGCGAGACCCAGACGGTGCTGGGCAGAAATGGACTATAAGCTGGGGTGTGGGGGCGGGACCAGGAGCACCCACATGCTCTGCCACCCGCCCGCGCGGCCTTTGCTTGTCTGGGTCGCTGTCGTGTGCTTGCTGACCCGTCATCCATCTTCCCCTCCCGGCTCTATCCACTTAACCACCAGCTACCCGCTGACACATCGTCCACCATCCACACCCCTCACCCACCCTCCCGCCCATTACCCATCCCTGCGCCTGGGGCTGCTCAGGTGCCCGTTGGCACTAATGTTGAGGCAGGAGCAGTAGTTGGCTTGGGGCAGTTCTCATTTCTGAAAAAAATATATTTTTATTGATTTCAGAGAGGAAGGGAGAGGGAGAGAGACATAGAAAACACCAATGGTGAGAGAATCATTGATCGGCTGCCTCCTGCATGCCCCACACTGGGGATCGAGCCCCTAACCCGGGCCTGTGCCCTGACTGGGAATCGAACTGTGACCTCCTGGTTCATAGGTCGATGCTCAGCCACTGAGCCACACCAGCCAGGCCAGGACAGTTCTCATTTGAGGCCCCCTAAGGCAGTGATGGCAAACCTTTTGAGCTCGGCGTGTCAGCATTTTGAAAACCCTAACTTAACTCTGGTGCCGTGTCACCTATAGAAATTTTTTGATATTTGCAACCATAGTAAAACAAAGACTTATATATTTTTAAATATATTTTATTGAGTTCTTACAGAGAGGAAGGGAGAGGGATAGAGAGTTAGAAACATCGATGAGAGAGAAACATCGATCAGCTGCCTCCTGCACACTCCCCACTGGGGATGTGCCCACAACCCAGGTACATGCCCTTGACCGGAATCGAACCTGGGACCCTTCTGTCCGCAGGCTGATGCTCTATCCACTGAGCCAAACCGATTAGGGCTGCCCTTTTCTTTAAAAAGTAATCAAGTTATTTTGTGGGCTTTCTACTTTGTTTTTCAAAAACAAACTAAATCCTGAGTTTGTTATCAATTCTTCTGTCTCCCCAACCCCCCCTCCTGCTTTTTGTTAGTCCGCACCCAAGGATATTTGTTTCTGTTGATATTTTAGAGAGAATGGAAGGGAGGGAAGGAAGGGGGGGGGGAGAGGTGGAGGGAGAGAGGGAGACACATTGATGTGGTTGCCTCCTGCCCGTGCCCTGGCTGGGGCTGGGGTTTGAACCTGCCCCTGCCGGGCACTCCCACCCGGAAACCTCTCCCTCGGCCCCAGGACCCCAAGGCTCCTGGTCTGCTTGCTGCTTGTTCTGTGCATCTCTCTGCTCTTCCCTCCCGGACCCAGGTCTCTGCCCTGGACTTACTTCCTTTCCTTGCCTGGTGATTTCATCTAGTCCAGGATTTTAAAAATTTTTTAAATATATTTTTATTGATTTCAGGGGCAGGTACATGTCCTTGACCGGATGCTCTAACCACTGAGCAACCGGGCAGGGCTCCCACCTTGTTTTCTTTAGGTTTTGAGTTAGTTTTTCTGTTTCCCCTTCAGATGCTTGGTTCGTGTTTGCGGCCGCGTTTAAGGATATGACCATTACATTGCCTTCAGCTGTGACCCCACCCCACAGGGTCTGATATATAATATCCTCATTATTGTAATTTCCTAGATCAACTGCTGTTCTAGTTTGATTTCCTCTTTGAAACAAGAAAAAAACAGAGGTTGCTTTTTTTCATTTCCGACGGGTTGGGTATTAGTTTTTTGTTTGCTTCGACTTTATTATTTTTAGTTTTATTGTAGCTTTAGAAGGTGGTTTCTATTTCAGTTCCTGGGATTTATTGGGGTTTGCTTTGTGACCTAATATGTTATGAAACTGTGCAAGTCCTCCTTGTGCTTGAAAAGACCCTGCCCTGTGTGTTCTCTTTCTGTTCAGAGCACGGCTTTAGATGTGCATGTGTGAGGCCAGCCTTGCTCATCCTGCATCCCTTTCCTGCTTTCGCGTCTGACTTGATAGGGACGGAGCGAAGGAGTTGGGGTCTTACTGTTACTGTGCTTCTGGCTCCCCAGGTCGCGAGCGATGTCTTTACACTGTACGTTATAACAGTCATCACGACGCAGTGGCCCTGGTCTGTGACTTCCCAGGTTCCCATCGAGGTCACATTCCTCTCAGATTAATCCGACACCCTTCCCTGGCTTCCTTCTCCCTCACCATCGTTTGCCCGTCGTGTCCATCACTTTACGTATCATTTACCTATAACTTTGTTTGTCGTTTTACTTGTGGCTTTGCTGAGTCACTTAAGTGTATCTGATCACATAAACTATTGCGTTTATCTGAAAGCATTTTTGATATATTTTTAATACTTGCTGTTTTTTCTGTTTGTACCTTTTGCCACGTTGACTTTTTTCTCCTTTGAATTTAGAAGACATAGAGACTGGGTTCGAGTATTTACTGTACAGCAAGGTGTCACTTTCAGTAATGCCACCACCCGCCTTACGTTCTCTTATAAAAGATGCGAACATTCATACCCTTGGGCAGCCCATTCCCCCTTCCCCAATGTCATTGCCTGTTCTGGACTATTATGTTACTTTATGTCATTGTCAATGAAAAACAACCAAATAGTCCCCTTTCCCTAGGAATTGCAACACTTATCTTACTGTAATTAGAATTTCTGCATTAATTGGGTGTAATTTATATTCAATAGATTCCATACTCGGTGCTGATTTTTCATCCTGTAACTTTGCCACTTCTGAGTTATTTATTTTAATTTAATCTCTCAGATCACATCACCACGTAGCTTCCCCCCCCCCCAGTTTTATTGAGGTATAACTGCAGTACACTTAGCTGCACATATATAACGTGTACAATTGATCCATTTGTGTGTACACACACACACACCACACACACACACACACACACAGCTGTGAAAGCGTCACCGTGACCGAGATAACGGGCATTTCCACCGGAGGAAAAGCAATGACCAGTAGGGAGGACAGACCAGCCGAGTATCAGGTTCACCCCTAATTTTGTTCTCTTACAAAGATATTATAGGACACATTGAATAGAAAATCTATGAAAAGGCGTAACAAAAACCCAGGATTTCCTGAAATGAAGGAAGACATAAATGTATACACCAAAAGAGTCCTTCATTATTAAAAAAAATAATTTTACATTGACTTGTTCCATCCACTTACATGTTCATTGGTGGCTTCTTGTGTGTGCCCTGGCTGGGAATAGAAACCACCACGTTGGGGTATTGGGACGATGCTCTCGCCAATGGAGCTACCCGGCCAGGGCAAGAGGCCGTCATTATTTAGGACAAAAAAAAGAACAATAAATTCTGAGTGAAATGATTGACAGTCAAGGTTGATGGGAATATGGTAGAAATAAAGATATCTACTAAAGAAAACTTAGTCTAGCATTGGAGTTCTCCTTAGCAATTTTATTTTATTTTTTAAAATCCTCACCCAAGGATATTTTCCCATTGATTTTTAGAGAGAAAGACAGAGAGAAATACTGAGCCATACCAGCTAGGACTCTTCTTAGCAATTGCAAGTGAAGGAAGAAAACGGAACAGTGTCTCCCGAGGACTTTGTCAGGGGGCTTCTGTACGAGCCATTTTTTGCAGCGGCCAAGTCATCGTGCAAACAACAAGGCAGCAGAAAGATGCGTCCAATTGGCAGGTTCCTGAACTCTGTCGTTTACGTGGGGGTGCAGACACGGCAGAGCCCAGGTTCCTAGGTCAGAGCGTCTTCCCCAGGACCCTGCGTTTGCCGTCGGTGGGGTGTCCTCCGTGTTCCCACCTGCTGCAGGTGGAAGTGGGCTTCTTGGGGTGCCACGGGAGTGGGAATTTCTGGAGGCCTCCACGGGAGGATGAGGCGTCGTGAGAAGTTTCTGTGGAGTAAGCCCCTGAGTGTCCCAGGTCCCCTCTCCCTCCGCCCTCCCCGGAGGGAGTCCAGCCGTGTCTCCCCCGCTCCATGTGTGCTCAGTCCGCCCGGTGCCTGGCTGGCTGGGCCGTGTCCCCAGTGGCTGTGTCCTTTGCGTGTGGCGTCCGCATGGCCGGCTAGCACAGGCCGGGGCAAGGAGGCAGGAGCCAAGGGAGAGGAGCCAGAGGGCGAAACCCCTTTGTCTGGGAGGATGTGTTCCCACATCTCCATGGCCTTCATTGGCTCCACCCTCGGGCCAGTTACCTTTGTTCCAGGCTCGATGGACAGGACGCACCTTCCCTACGTCACCCCAACGTCACTGCGCGTGCACCCATCCCCCCTTTGTCCGGGCCCTCCCCCGAGCCATCTGCAGGGAGCGGACGGTGGTTCCGGGGAGAGTGAAGGTACAGCTTCCCGGTGAAGCTGCCCGATGGCCGTGCCCACATGTCTGGCCTCCCCGTTGCTCTCTTCCCCTCCTTCCTGTCAACAACCAGCGGAGGACAACGAGAGCGCTGACCGTAAGTCTGCCACACGCGGGCCCTTGGGGAATGTTTCTCTCTCACTGACTTTCCTGGTGAAGCGAGGTGAACCTGCACTCGGGGGCAGGGGTGGCTCTGGGCACCGGGCGGAATGCGCGCCCTGCACCTCGCCTCCCTTTCAGCTTTCGCCGAGGCCCCGGCCTGTTTCCCATAGTGGTGACCCCGGGTGCCAGGAGGCCTGGCTTTTCCATGCAGCTGTGGTCTTGGGAGTTCTGTGCTCCTGGGTTAAACTCCATCAACTAAGTCATCTGTACAGTACGTGGGGAGTTGCATGTCTGAAGGGGATTCGTGGTGGTGTCTTCTGTAAACCGCAGGCCACTGGTTGAGCTGCTGAGTGCAAGGCACCGGAATGAAAGTGACTCGGACAGGAAGGTTCACAATCTGGGGGGGAAGAGACACTTGTAAAGGGTGACATAAGGAAAACAAACCCAAATACCCCAGTGGTTAGTGTCTGTCGGGATAAAGGATTATAGACTGAATAGAGCTGTGTAACTACCGCTCAAGTCAAGAGAGGGAACTTTACCAGCATCCAGTCGCCCCCAGGACCCCTCCCCGTTACCAACAGGATGGCACCAGTTTACACCCTTCTTCCTGGAAGTAATAGTTGTAATTGCCTCACCTCCTGTCAGCACTTGATACCGTCAGTCTTTCACATTTTAGCCATCGTAGTGGACATGTGTCGGTATCTCATTGTGGTTTCAATCAGCACCAGATTCGATTTTATTTAAATTTTTTGGTTAATTTTCACCCGAGGATATTTTCCCACTGATTTTGAGAGAGAGTGGAAGGGAGGCGGAGTGACAGAGAGAGAGAAACATTGATGTGAGAGAGACATTGATTGGTTGCTTCCCGTATGCCCCCTCACCAGGCCTGGGGATGGAGCCTGCAATCAAGGTACGTAACCTTGATTGGAATCTAACCCAGAACCCTCCAGTCCACGGCTGACACTCTACCCCCTGAGCAACACCGCGAGGGCACCAGATCCGATTTTAGAGAAACGAAGCCGTTGACAGTCTCCTGCCTGGCGCTACGGAGAAGCTCAGAGGTGAATGTTGAACTTCCCAGCAGAAGAGTCCGTGGAGCGAGGGATGGAGAGGAGGAGAGCCCTCCCTCTGAGGGTCATCTGAGGGGAGGGCTGGGACCAGGTGCTGTCCAGGTTCTAGGATCCCAAGTGTGGCCCTGCGCTCCCATCCCCACCCCCTCTTCCCTGTCCTGGGGCCGGCCGCCTGCTGCCTCCTGTCTGTCTGTCTGTCTGTCCGTGCCCAGCAAGGTCCCAGGTGTGCTCCGAGGGAGGCAGCTGTCCAAGCCACTCGACCCAAACCCTGCTGCTTTCCTGGCCTTGAGTCCTGCCTTCTCGCTGTTGGTTATGCTGGATGGGAAACGCAGGCAAATGCTTTATCTTGAAAAAACGCCTGGGATGACTGACAAAAGGCAGCAGTGGATGCTGAGGGCGGGGTGGGAGTGGGGTGTGAGGAACTGGTGGGCTGCCTGGTGGGCGGAGAGCTCCAGCTGTCAATCATTTGCCCAGCAGGGATGGCAGGCGGGGAGCTGGGAGGAAGGAATGGAAGTGTGTGCTGTGCTGAGCTTTCCTGGGGCAAAGCTGCAGAGCCAGAGGGGTGAGGAGGACACGGTGATCTGCCCCCGGGGGCTGCTCCCCCCTCCAGATTTATGGGGCGACCTCATCGGGCCTTTCCCTGGGCAGGAAATGGGCTGTTTGCTAATGCCCTTCCCCTGCCCCACACACCTGCAAAAGCAAGTTGGTAGTATTTTAAAATCATTTACTAGAATGAAATGTCTGTGTTTTCCTTTGGATAGTTGCCCAGTAATTGGCTTTGTGCTTTTTGAATCAAGAAATGGCTTCAAATATATAGGACCTCAGATTTTAGGCTCTCTCTCTCTCTCTGTCTCTCTGTCTCTCTCTCTCTCTCTCTCTCTCTCTCTCTCTCTCTCTCTCTGTCTCTCTCACACACACTCACACACACACTCACACACTCAGGTCTCCTCTAAGGTGAGAAACGGGTGAGGAAACCATAGGAATGTGGGGCATGGGCAGCTTTTTTAAATCCTAGACTCGTAGTTAAAGCTGACTTACTTGTCATTCCCCGGGGCTTCCTCTGCTTGCGACCCCCCCCCCCCCCCCCC
>NW_006298519.1:169931-171362 GCF_000327345.1 Myotis davidii
GAGCACTGCCACTCCTGGTCACATTTGCCTACAATCGGTGTTTCCTGCAGAAGAAGGTGCCATGGTTGGCCTTGGCTCTTGGCCTTGGTTGAGCAGGTCCCCTTCCAGGCCCTCGCCCTCCTCTGACCACACAGTGACAGGGAGGCTCCCGGCCTACACCCAGCCCAGGGTCCCTGGCCACAGGGAGCTGCTGGGGGATCTGTCACTCCTTTCCCCAGGGCAGCCAGGTGGTCCGACTGCGTGTGCCCAGCAGCAGCCCTCCAGGTTGATCACTGTTCACCAGGCACAGGAGGGGAGGGGCCCTGCTGATCAATGACGGGCCCGGATTTCTTCCGTCTTCAGGAAGGAGCTGAGCTTTCCTGGGTGAAGCTGCAGAGCACATACATGCACCCTCAGGGCACATCACGGGCATGTGAACATGTGTGTGCACATGAGAGAGAGTGTGTGTGTGAGCGTGTGTGTGTGCATGAGAGAGTGTGCATGTGCATGAGAGAGAGTGTGTGTGCATGAGTGTGTGTGTGCATGAGAGAATGTGTGTGCATGAGAGTGTGTATGTGTGCGTGTGTGTGTGAGCATGAGAGTGTGCATGAGAGTGTGTGTGTGCATGAGAGTGTGCGTGTGTGTGTGAGCATGAGAGAGTGTGTGTGCATGAGTGTGTGTATGTGTGCGTGTGTGTGTGCATGAGGGTGTGCTTGTGTGAGCATGAGAAAGTATGTGCGTGCATGAGAGTGTGCCTGCATGTGTGTGCGTGTGTGCATAAGAGGAGTGTGTGTGTGTTTGAGAGCATGAGTGTGTGTGTGTGAGTATGAGAGAATGTGTGCATGTGTGTGTGTGTGTGAGAGCATTTACAGCTCTGACACGTGAGCTAGGTCACGGCCAGCAGGCATCCTCAGGTCTTAAAGCAGCCAGACCTCACCTGCCCTCCCAGCGGTCCTCCTGCTAACAGGAGCCCTGGTGCCTGCGCTGACGGGCAGCCTGTGACACCCTGTGGGGCTCCCGTCCCGTGAGCGCTCCTCACGCTCCTTGCCAGCGCCCCGAGGGCCAGGCCACCTGCACGGCTCATCCGCCCTCTGACCTGCCTCCGGCCTGGAGGGCCTGCTCCTCAGGGAGAAACGACTGTCTGTACTTGGTGACTTAGGGCGCGTGTCTCTACGCCAGGAAGCCCGTGTTGCCTGCGGCTGCGGGCTAAGCCAGGACTCAGCACCTGTCGGGATGGGTGTTGCTCGAGAATTTTTTAAAAAATTAATGTTTTCTATTGATTTTAGAGAGAGAAGAGGGAGAGGGAGAGAGAGAGAGAAACATCCGTGAGAGAGAAACATCAACACGGATCGGCTACCTCCTGCCTGCCCCCAGCTGGGGACCGAGCCTGAACCCGGGCCTGTGCCCTGACCTCTTGGCACATGGGTTGATGCTCCGCCACCGAGCCACACC
>NW_006298519.1:171383-173110 GCF_000327345.1 Myotis davidii
GGTCGCCCCACCCCGAGCCACACCGGCCGGGCGTGTTTTGGATGAAGACGCGCCCGGGCTCCTGTGCTGCTCCTGCCAGGCGTGGCCCTGCCCCTCCTGGGCGATTCCCGGGCTTTCCGAGGCGGAGCCCCACAGAGCGCCCGGCTCCCAGCGCCTCCGCGAACAGAAGCAGAGACTACGCGTTTCAGAAACAACCACAGCCCACAGGTTTATTCCCGTCCTGCAGACAAATCCACGGACCAACCCCCACGGTGCTCTTGCCTCGGCTGCTTTCACGTCACCCACATAAATACATGGAATAAATACAAAGCCAGGAGGACTTCTGTAGTCTTTGGTATAACAGCGTTTCTCCTCTCACTTCCCTCCTCCCTGGTTCCCAGCCCATCACGCCCACATGCTGGGCACAGAAGCAGCCCAGACGTAAACTTAGTGCCCGGGTCCTGGGTGCCGGGCCCCCTGGGCTCAGGGAGGTGCAGGCCCTGGGGTCTCACACGTAGTCGTTGAGCCGGTACCCGCTGTACGAGGCCGAGGTGACCGAGGGCGCCCGGTTGTCCTTGTAGGCGGCGGGCGGCCGGTAGGAGGGCGCGGTGGCGGTGGCGGCCCGGGGCGGGGCCGGGTAGGGCCTGGAGGGGGCCTCGTCCAGGCAGGACAGGCAGAGCAGGGTGCCGCCGATGAGCGCCAGGGACGAGGAGATGAAGCCGAGGTACAGGGCCTGCCCGATCTCGAACTTCATGCTGCTGGGCAGCAGCGGGTTGTAGAAGTTCTGCACCACGTCGTGGGTGGTCCAGGCCACGGCCACCATGCAGAGCAGGCCGGCCAGGATGAAGAGCGCGCCGCCCAGCACGGCACACGTGGCCTTGGTCGGCGTGCCCTTGGCGCAGCGCGTGCACTTCAGGCCCACCACGGAGCAGGCGCAGGCCGCACCCGCCAGCAGGCAGGAGATGACCATGAGCGCGCGGGCCGCCTGCAGGTCCTGGGGCAGCGCCAGCAGCGAGCGGTAGATCTGGCACTGGTAGATGCCCGTGCTGTGCCACACACACTCCATCCACAGCCCTTTCAGGTAGGACACGGCCGTCAAGATGTTGGTGCCCACGTGTGCTGTCCGGCGCCAGTGCGGCAGGATGGTGGTGATGAGCGTGCCCACCATGCCCAGGAAGCTGAGCAGAAAGCCCAGCAGCTGCACGGCCATGCTCGCCATGGCCCCGCCGGGCAGGGGCTGCGCTCACTCAGGCGCCCGCAGGGGTCCTAAGGGAGCGGAGGATAGGAGAGAGAGAGAGGAAACAGTTAAATATCATCTCGGTGCATGTATTTCTGCCACGGAAGCCCAGTTTCCATAGGCAGTTGGCATGACAATTAGTATATTTTATTGCCGAAAGCGGTTTGGCACAGTGGATAGAGCGTCGGCCTGCGGACTGAAAGGTCCCAGGTTCGATTCCGGTTGAGGGCATGTACCTTGGTTGCGGGCACATCCCCAGTGGGAGATGTGCAGGAGGCAGCTGATCAATGTTTCTCTCTCATTGATGTTTCTTTCTTTTTTTTTAACTCCCTACCTCTCTCTAAAAATCAATACTGAAGGGTCCCAGGTTCAATTCTGGTCAAGGGCATGTACCTTGGTTGCGGGCACCTCCCCCGTAGGGAATGAGCAGGAGGCAGCTGATTGATGTTTCTCTCTCATCGATGTTTCTAACTCTTTATCCCTCTCCCTTACTCTTTGTAAACAATCAATT
>NW_006298519.1:174472-176923 GCF_000327345.1 Myotis davidii
TTGCCTGTGTGCAGCCTGAAGTCTATTTAATATTGTAAATAATAAAATTAACAATTAAGGTAAAAGACAAAAAGTATATACTTTATTTATTTACTAGTGGCCTGGTGCATGAATTTGGGCACATTGAAAGGAAATTAATTAGAAGAAATATTTTAATATTGGGCTCCCTCCTCTCTGGTTCTGGGGTGCGTCACCCAAGAACCGTCACCGCTAAGTCACTGTAGCTCGGCAGCTCCTGCCCCTTGGTGGTCAGTGCATGTCATATGTACCGGCTGGTTGGATGATAAGATGGTCACTTAGCCTTTTACATATATAGACTAGAGGCCCGGTGCACGAATTCGTGCACAGGTGGGGTCTGGCTGGCCTGCCCTGATTGAGGCCCTGATCAGGGTGGGTGGGGGCCAATTTTGGGTGGGGCCGGCTGTGGGGAGGGGCTGCGGGCGGTTGGCTGGCTGGCCCAAACTCCTGGTTGAACTCCAGGTCAGGGGGACAGTTTTCATAGCAGCCTTTTATTATATAGGACTAGAGGCCCGGTGCACGAAATTCACGCACTGATAGAGTCCCTAGCGGCTGCCAGCTGCTGGCCAGGTACTCCCTCCCTTCCCCCGGCCAGCTCTGCCCCCTGGTCGAACTCCCAGACGAATGCCCGGTTGAGGGGACAATTTGCATACTATGCATTTATTATATAGGATAGATTTTTAAAAATGCATTTTAACTGATTTCAGAGAGGAAGGGAGAGAGAGAGAGAGAGAGAGAGAAACATCAATGATGAGAGAGAATTATTGATGGGCTGCCTCCTGCACGCCCCCTACTGGGGATCGAGCCCACAACCTGGGCATGTGTCCTGCCTGAGGATGGAACAGTGACCTGGTTCATAGGTCGATGCTCATCCATGAGCCATGCCCGCTGGGATTTAAACATTCATAGAGGGCGTCAATGTCTCCGCACTGTGGGAGGCAGACCTGGGCTCTGCCCTGGTGAACAAACAAACCAGGTAACAACAAAGCAATGAGTTGCCCAGAGGACAGCTGTGGTCTGGTGGAGGGTGGGGCTACCCCCGGCCCCCAGTCCAGGGAGGAAGCCTGGTTTATGGGAGTCTGGGTATTAATGGGGGGCGATGACTGCTACTTCGGGAACCAGGAGGGGCTATTTCTAACGTTGTAAATGACCGTTTGCCTAGGACCCCGTTTTCTCACACAAACGGTCTGCTGATGGGCCCCACCCTCTGGCTGCGAGGCTGCGTCCTTTAGGGTCTTCCCTCCAATGGGCAGGCGCACTCCGTGTGGGTGCTGGGTCAGGGCTGGGAGCCCCCCAATCCCTCTGCCGTCCTCGGTCACAGCGGGGAGGAGTGAGGCCCACAGAGGAGGGGCTCTGATGTGCCGGCAGAGCTGCCTGATGCCCTGGCGCCAACAGAGCCGACACCCACGGTGCCTGTTCATGGGCCTGGCACCTGCCAGCTCGGGCACGGCTGCCGGCTCACTCATTCCACGCAGGGAAACCGGCTGCAAGGGATGGACATTCTAGGCCCGGCCTGCTAGCACCGTCCGTGATTATTTCCTCCCTCAGACGCTGTTTTCCTCCACTCGGCAGGCCTGACGTCAGGGGAGGCCGGGGTGGTGGCTCTCCTCCCCGGGAACTTCTCCGACGGCCTCGGCCCACTGCGGGTTCCGTGGGGAGGTGACAGCACCCTGGGGCTGAGCCTGAGAGGTGGCCCGGGCAGGGGCTGGCAGCACGGAAAGCAGGACAGTCCCAGGCAAATCAGGACGGTTGGTTCCCCGGGAGCCCTGGGGCTGCGACTCCTCCAAACGCCTCTGAGACCCGCCTGGTCGTCTCTGGGTGGCCACACAGGCTGCCCCCCGCCCAGGACATGCTGCGGCTTCTCCCAGCCCTTGCTTGTCAAGGTCAACCTCGTTAAGTGCACGGATGCCCAGGGGTTCGGCCTAAACACGGAGCCTGCTTGACCCCGTGCGTCTAGGGAGGGGACGGGTTATGGGAGTCTGTGTTTATGGGGGTGAGGACTGCTGCTTCAGGAACCAGGAGGGGCTATTTCTAAATGTGCGCTAAAAGGCCTTGCTGATTTAAGAAGTGAGTGTTAATGAGCCCCCTCCCAGCCACCACCCGTCCCTGCCCCTTCCCCAGGAGATCCCCGGCTGCTCTAGGCATCAGGTCATGATTCAGCTTCCCAGCAAATGCTTTGGAGCCACTGGGTGGAAAAACAACTTCGAATGAATGAATCGAGTTGGAAACCACATAAAACTCATCTCTGGGTGGAAGGCGCCCCGGCATGGCCTCGCAGGAGGGGCAGGCAGTGCACGCATCGGCTCCACGGCCTCGTTGGGGGGCCTGGCTTCGCCTGGGGGCTCCCCTTTGCCTGCAGACACGTGTGTGTGTGTGTGTGTGTGTGTGTGTGTGTGTGCGCGCGCGCTCATGGAAGCCCTCGCTAGAGAGACG
>NW_006298519.1:177089-178066 GCF_000327345.1 Myotis davidii
GGGTGTGGTGCCTGCGGGGCCCTGGGGGCGGGGCAGGAAGGCGCGGTGGGGGGAGGAAGGGGGTAATTTCCAGAAAAGCTGGTCTCACCGCCCGGACTGTGCAGGCGAACCTCCCAGGAAAGCCTCCCGCTCGGCATTTTCTGAACTTATTTGACCGGAGACACCCTCCCCGACTTCCCCAAGGGAGGACTTGAGGTCGGATCGCCGTGGCCAGTGGACTTGGCCCTGCAAGCCCACTGAGGGCTCACGGGGCGAGGGTGAGAGGGTTGCTAAGAAGAGAGACAGTTTGACTTTTGGGGGTGAACGGCCTCCATAGGAGGGCCAGCAGGATGCTCCGATTTGCCCCCGAAAGGGGCTCGAAAACCCCAGGCGGTAAAGTAACGCGACGCCTGCGGGGCGGCCGGGGAAATGGCCCACCTGCTCTCCCCAGACCCATCGGCTTTGTGAGCAGCACATAACGCTCTGCCTTGCTCCTCCCTCTGTTCAAAGGCAAGAATTAAAACACAAAACCGGCCCCTGCGGCCCTTGGTGAGCTCCGGCCCCTGCCCGGCTCGCCTGCCTCCCAACCCGGCATCGTCTCAGCAGCAGCCCGTGGGGCAGCCGGGCCGGGACCAGGGACAGGCGTGCGGCCTGCCCGGCCCTGCTCCTGCTTTCTTACTGCCCAGAGCCCCTCACCCCGTTACCATAGGGCTTTCCTCGGGGCACATGGCTCCCTGCTCTCTCCCACCCACACCTGAAGGTGGGGTCAGACCCGGGACCGGAGCAGGCACGTCAGCCACGGGGACACAGGGCACAGCCAGGCGCCTGGGAAGTTTCTAGAGCCCCCGGGCCCTCCTGTCGGGGTGAAGCGTGGCTGACTTGGCCACTCACGCCTCGTTTCAGCTCAGCCCAGCAGTGGGAGCGGGTTGAGGGCCCTTGGGCACCGGGTCCTCACACCACGCCTGCCCCCGGCTCCTGGCGTGGCCGTGGGTCCCTGC
>NW_006298519.1:183591-184085 GCF_000327345.1 Myotis davidii
CTGTGTGTGCAGACACGTGTGTGTGTGTGTGTGTGTGTGTGTGTGTGTGTGCGCGCGCGCTCATGGAAGCCCTCGCTAGAGAGACGCAGGACCAAGACAAACCCAGTTCCAGCAAGCAGGTTCCGAGAGGGTGGGCGGTTGTAAGGAGACCTGGCATTCCAGGAGTAGGTGGTGGGTCTTGCCTTTGGGCTCACCAAGCCCCCAAAGCAGGATCCTGGGTGGGCAGCGTGGGGCGTGGTGCCTGCGGGGCCCTGGGGGCGGGGCAGGAAGGCGCGGTGGGGGGAGGAAGGGGGGAATTTCCAGAAAAGCTGGTCTCACCGCCCGGACTGTGCAGGCGAACCTCCCAGGAAAGCCTCCCGCTCGGCATTTTCTGAACTTATTTGACGGGAGACACCCTCCCCGACTTCCCCAAAGGACGACTTGAGGTCGGATCGCCGTGGCCAGTGGACTTGGCCCCGCAAGCCCACTGAGGGTTCACGGGGCGAGGGGGAGAG
>NW_006298519.1:184341-184871 GCF_000327345.1 Myotis davidii
ACCCCACCAGGGACAGGCGTGCGGCCTGCCCGGCCCTGCTCCTGCTTTCTTACTGCCCAGAGCCCCTCACCCCGTTACCATAGGGCTTTCCTCGGGGCACATGGCTCCCTGCTCTCTCCCACCCACACCTGAAGGTGGGGTCAGACCCGGGGCCGGAGCAGGCACGTCAGCCACGGGGACACAGGGCACAGCCAGGCGCCTGGGAAGTTTCTAGAGCCCCCGGGCCCTCCTGTCGGGGTGAAGCGTGGCTGACTTGGCCACTCACGCCTCGTTTCAGCTCAGCCCAGCAGTGGGAGCGGGTTGAGGGCCCTTGGGCACCGGGTCCTCACACCACGCCTGCCCCCGGCTCCTGGCGTGGCCGTGGGTCCCTGCGGGGACAGCCGGAATGTTGTTTCCTGGAGGGTGATCGGAACCGTGAAGGCCTGCCTTAGAGGGACATGGTCCTCGGATCTTGCAAGAACACGGTGTTGCCTCCACTTTGATGTTCGGCAATTTAAGAACATGTCTGGCTCAGAGCACTCTTGGCCTCC
>NW_006298519.1:185187-227718 GCF_000327345.1 Myotis davidii
CAGCTGACGGCCTCTCCATGGCTCATTAGGACTTTCCTAAATGCGGGAATCGGAGGACCAAGAGTAGCCTCAAGGGAGGTTTGGACTCACCTAAAGGAGACACATGAGCAGAACCACCCGACAGGGGAAAGAAAGTTACTCTATGCTCTATCGGAATGAACTGGCCCCAACCAGTCACTCCTAAGCACATGCCGTGTTTCATGACAAGACACTGTGGTTCTGAATGACGCACAAAGAGACTCTCCCTCCCAGAATCTCACTCCCCAGGCGCTATTCCAGCCCCTCTCCTCACGCAGGTGCGTGTGAATTGTGAGCCAGTGAAATCCATTTCCTGTTCGTTTAGGATGGGCCGTCCTGTGGGCATTCCGGCTCAGAAAATGAAGTTTCCTTCGTGCATATCCCAAACTTTCCGCAACGTTCCCTGGGTTACTTTCCAGATGGGCAGGCGTCTGTGTTTTGAACGGACGAGGACTTCTGTGCCATCCACACGGGGCACGGAGGAGCTGGGAGAAGTTGGTCATGTAGCTGTTACCAGAGAGGGGCCGAGACAGAACACTTACATGACTAACTCATCGCTGACTGGTAGTTGGGGCTCACTTGTGTCGTTCAGGAGAACGAATGGGAAAGATCTTGCCCAAATCTTATACGCACGACAATTTATAGGTTAAAAGTTGGCCCTCTGTTTTGGACGAGTAAAGAAAAATCCATTTTTCATAACAAGCCCTGGTTTGGGGAAAAGCCAGGTGAATGTGCAGGAAAGCGCGGGATGCGGGTACGTGCTCGGGGCCATTCGCAGTTCAGCGGGATGAGCGGGCCCCTGATTTAGTGGGAACTGTGGGCTCAGTTACCACAGCCATTAAATCCCTGCACCGTTTCCCGGGAGACATCAGCCCTTGCGTTCCAAGTCTCCCGGTTTCCTAGGACCATTAAAAGGCAGTTGATCGACATGTAAAAATGAACGATTGGGTTTCCTTTAATGAGCGACGAGGGTGCCTGGGCATCGCTGCTTTTCCTGCCGGCTGACCGTTGTGTCAGCGGGCGGTGTCGTATTTCATTTTTCAAGGCACAGGAGACTGGAAACTTGCCCCCAAGAAAAAGACTAGGAAAGTAAAAAACAAACAAACAAACAAACACACCTGCCCAGCTGGTGTGGCTCCGTGGTTGAGCATCGACCTATGGTTACAGTTTGATTCCCCGGTCAGGGCACATGTCCGGGTTGCAGGCTCAACCCCCAGTAGAGGGCGTGCAGGAGGCAGCCAATCAATGATTCTCATCATGGATGTTTCTATCTCTCTCTCCCTCTCCCTTCCTCTCTGAAATCAATAAAAATATATTTAAAACAAAAACAACCCCCCGCCCCTCCCAACAAGCACAGGTTCTAAGCATATTGTCTCCGGGACTAGATGAGATCAGGCGAGTCACGGTTGACGTGTCCTTTGGGAAAGCGCTCGATGAGGGCTGCCCGGGTGCATGTGCCCCAAAGAGGACGAGTGAAGTCCTAGTCCCAGTGCCTCTCAATGTGGCCTTGTGTGGAGGAGGGTCATTGCCGACGTGATTAGCGAAGAGGGGGTCACACTGGAGGGGGTCGGCCGTGTGAAGACACAGAGAATCAGGGAGAACACCAGGTGACAACAGACAGAGATGGGGGTGCTGCCACCACAGGAAGCCAAGGGCTCCCGGCAACACCGGGAGGTGGGGGAGAGGGAGGGACAGGACCGTCCTGCATCCTTCAGAAGGAGCCGCCCCGCGGACACCTTGACCTTGGCCTTGTCCTCAGGATGGCGGGGAGGTTTCTGTGCCGTGAGCCGCCTCGTTTGGGGCCCTGTGTTTCGGCAGCCCTGGGAAACCGAGGCAGGGGACGCGCTGAGTGACGGCTGACATGGGAGTTACAGGGAGAAAGCTCTCCTGTCTGCATACGGGAAGGGGGTCCCCCCAGAAAGGCACTGAGCGGCCTGGGGGCTGCGAGGCGGTTACGGAAAACAACACGTCCCCACCGGCCCGAGTGCGAGGGCAGCGTCCGGGCAGCGGCCGGGCACCTGGAGGAGGCGGGTCTGGAAGGCCCTCTGTCCTTGGGAGAACTCAAGGGCAAGTGCCAACTGCAGGGAGCAACCCAGACGGCGAACCTGCGTGGGCTCCTCCGGGCTGGGAAAGCACACAGACCCAGGGCCCCCCGAGTCCAGGCGGGGCTCCGCTCTGCGCACGGGGCCGGGTTGCCCGGGACTCCTCCGACCTCTCCAGGCGGATCTGGTTTCCTGAGCTCCGTGGTCCTGGTTTCCGAGACCATCAACCCAGGTCCGGTGCAGCCAGGCTTGGGGCAGCGGCTCTCGCTGGGACCCAGAGGAGCCCACGGAGCCTCCCACGGGCACTTACATGGAAACGGAAATGAAGCGAGCGACAGGCAGGTCCCAGCGGCGCTGCCAGCCCCGTGGATGAGAGAACCAGGCCCTGGGGTTTGTCCGCTTGTGAAAATGACATAACCGAGCGCCGGATGGAAATACGTCGCGGTGACGGAACATGTGGGTCAGATGAAAGCTGGGATTTCCTCAGGCTCTGAAATGCCGTGAGAGTGAGGTTTGTGCTCATTCTCTGTACACGCGGCCTTTCAGCCAGGGGCACGGAGCCGTTAATATTAACGATAAGAGTAAAACCACAGCTAAACTTACTGTAAAATCACAGTTAAACTACGCCGAACGCCTGCTAGACGCTCCCATGAGCCTGAACCCAGTTAATGCGTCAGCAGATGTCCCTCCCGTGTGTGCTGTGGTCCTCACGGCCAGATTGGGGCTGAGGTTCAGGGGCTCAGTGACCTGCCCGAGGTCACACCTGGCGTAGCCAGGGCCCAGCGAGGCGATTCCTGGCCAGAGGCCCTGGCGGCGATGGTGGGTGCAGAGAAGAGGGTGGTTTCCAGACGCATTTGAAGGGCGGCTGGCAGGGCCTGTGAGGGCTGAGCTGGGGCGGAGCCAGGTGTCAATCTTGCTCTGGGGTTTCTGTCTTGGGCCACTAACTGGAAGTAAGGAGTTGCCGTATTGAGAGTGAAGACAGTGGGAGGGGGGAGGGTTTGGGTTTGGGGGGTGAAGGATGGGAAAGAATTTCCCAGTGAGGGCCAAGGGAGGGGGAGGGGGAGCTGGATGGAGACGGACAAGGGGACAGCTGTAATAGTGTCAACAATGAAAATAAAGTTTAAAAAAAGAATTTCATTTTGGACACGAGTTTGGGATGGCCCTCACCACCCCCGTGGGGCACCACCGCTGGACAGCGCCGTGCAGAGGTCAAGGTCGGGCCTGAGGGGAGTCCCCTGGGGACCCAACAGCATGGAGATGGGACTGAAAGCCCGAGATGGAGCCCCCGGGAGTGTCCACAGGGAAGGTGGGAGCCACTGATGGATTCCAGAACCCTCCAACCCCAACGTTGTGACAGGGAGGGGGCGGGAGGAGGCAGCCCAGAGGGAGAGAGGCGAGAGGTAAACAGTGCCAAGTCAGAGAGAGTGATGCCCGGTGTCAGGCCAGGGCATCAGATAAACATGTCACCGGAGCACGGAGACACCGTCGCGGGCTCAGCACCAGGAAGGGACCTGGAGCCCTTGATGCGCAGTTTCGGTGGAGTGATGGGAACGGGTTCAAGAGAGAATTGGGGCTCAGGAGGGAATGAGCCGGAGAACTCTTTCCAGGGCCAGGACACGAAGCAAGAGCTGTGGGATGGGCGTTCCTAACCGGGGGCCCAGGGGCCATGGACTTCAGGCGCCTGTCCACTGGGTGGGAGGAGAATCGTGTGTTTTATTCCTCCTCTTCTCGCTGAGAACAAGCAGCTCCGTGGATTGTGAAGAGAGGCAGCCGCCGCGGCCATGTGACTGGTGCCCACGCCTTTATCACCGACAGAAACCCCCGAGAGCGTGCGTGTCAGGTTCCAACACCTGGAGAGGCCGTGTGCCCTGACGCTACTTCGAAAGCATGGCGGTGGGGGCGCCCAGGGGGCCCTGCATGTGACGCCGCAATAGACAGGCGCACACAGTCCTGGGAGCAGATGTTTAAAACATGTGATAATTGTACTTCAGTTGTTGATCATGGGCTCCTTTATGGCCCGGGATCCGGGTACACCTGTGAGAGGCTTGTTTGGAGAAGGCCAAAGGCATCCCAGCAAGAACACCCCGTCCAGCAATCAGCACCGAGGCCCAGCCACCCTGACAGCGCACAGTGAGGAGCTGTGCGGCTGGGGACGCGGCCGGGAGGGGCTTTGCTGATCTGCTGTTGTCTGGGAGGGGAGGGGAGCCGTGTGCCTCTGGAGGGGCCGTGAGAGGGCAGCATGGTGACACTGAAGAGGTGTGCTTGGTGGGGGACAGCGGGGACCGGGGTGCACAGCTCAGACCAGGCACCCGCGGCTCCTTCCAGAACAGGAGAGCCGGGCAGGGAGCCCGGGGCGAGGCAGTGGACGCGTGGGTGGCCTCGATGGTCCCAGTCTTCTCAGGGGGACGTGTTTATGGTGCCCGACGAGGAATCCGAGTTTCTCCCTTGTTGCAGATTCTCGGCAGGTGCTTCAGAGGCCTCGATCCGTCATCGATCCCTCACGCTGACGGGAAGTCAAGCCCAGGAAGCTTAAGGGACTTTTGCAAACAGATGGCGTCAGATACTAACAGAGGCCGCTTCGCATCTGCGTAGTTTGGAGCCAGCGGCGCGGCTTCCGTGGCTCACCTGGCTGTCTGCACCTCACAGCTGCTTCCCGGGGCCGTGAGCCCCGTGGGCCCCGTGGGAGGGACACCCAGCAGAGGCGAGGCCCACGCACGGAGCCTCATCCCCGGCACCGGAAGTCGGATCCGGGTCCCCTGAAGCGACTCTGGCCCCTGGGCCGGGCCCAGATGCAGAGCTGAGATGCTGGGAGAACGCGGGATGGGGCTCTCCTCTGGTTCCAAGACTTCAAAGCTAAACCCAGTGATTAAGAGATTTTTGCCCTTAAAAACGGCAGGCACTAAATCCTCGGTGGGAATGTGCAGCCCAAGCAGTGCCCGGCGGGGCTCCAAGGTTGGGGGGCCCTGTCAGGGCACTAATCCTGGTCCCTTTCTACTTTGCCTGTGGCCCCCCTGCAGGCCTGGGCCTCCCTGCCCGTCCTGGGGCGGCCGCCGCAGCTGTTGGGTGTGAGGGGCTCAAGGTCACGGCTGGAGGATTAACTCCCAGATCGGATGGCCTGGGATTTCCTGTCCTCGGGACCGTGTTTTACCTTAAGGGAGGTCTGTAAGCTTCCCACCCTGCTCCCAGCCGGCGTGTGTGTGTGTGTGTGTGTGTGTGTGCCAGCCGGCGTGTGTGTGTGTGTGAGAGAGTGTGTGTGTGTGTCCCAGCCAGTGTGATGATAGTGTGTGCACCGTGTTGGGGCAGGGTGGCGAGGGAGGACAGGCTCCCAAGTCTGGAAGTTCTGACCATTCACGGGGCACAGGGGGGCAGTGCCGACCAGCTCCCCAAGATCATGGTCTCACAATATTCGCAGGTCGGCCCTTGCTCCCAGCCCGAGGCCCAGCCAGCGATGGCTGAGCTCTGCCCAAACACCCAGGCACCAGCTCCAAGCCCTCCGGCTCCTCAGGAGCCCTGCTGCCTTCTCACCCTCTGTGTGGGGTCCCCCAGGGCCCCCCAGGCCCAGTGCCAGTGGCTGTCTGCAGAGCGGGTGTGATGACCGCGGGTCAAACTCACACACAGAGGTCAGAGGTCGCTGGGTCTCGTGGGCCTCACCCGCCCCCTCCCTGCGGGCAGCCTGACCCCTGGGGAAGCAGGAAGCGGCGCCTCTGTCCTCCTCCCCCTTGGGCTGGGAGGAGTGTGTCTGGACAGTGACTGTGCCGGGCACACGTGCCATTTGGTGGGTGGTTAACGCCCCAAGCACCACAGGCAGCCGGGCCGCGCAGGCATTCAGCACCGACCAGAAACGTCATTCCTGCGCGTTGGGAATGCTGATCCGTCTGTGCAGACATCTCCCAAGACACCTCGGCGACCCCCAGGGCTGCGGGAAAAGCCTTGCCACCCAGGCTGGCACCGAAGGCCGCCCATGGTCCAGCCGGCCCATCGCACTGGGTCCGTGGGCTGCGTGTCCCCCTCTGGGTCCGGGCTCCCGGCTCCCCAGATTTCAGGCTACCACCCGGTAGGGGGTGTGCAGGAGGCAGCTGATCTTTCTCCTTCTCTCCCTCTCCCTTCCTCTTTCTACAAATCAATAAAAAATATATTTTAAATGGGACTACATCAAACTAAAAAGTTTTTGTACAGCAAAGGGAAACCATCAACAACATGAAAAGACAACCCACTGAGTGGGAGATGGTATTTGCCAAAGACACATCCAACAGGGGCTCCTATCCAAACCCTATAAAGAACTCATGCAACTTAACACCAAAACCCCAAACAATTCAATTAAAAAATGAGGAGAGGACCTGAATAGACACTTCTCCAAAGAGGACAGACAGATGGCCAATAGATACATGAAAAGATGCTCATTGTCACTAATTCCAGAGAAATGCAAATTAAAGCCACAGTAAGACATTACATCACACCTGTCAGAATGGCCGTCATCAATAAATCAGCAAACAACACGTGCTGGCGAGGATGTGGGAAAGGGAGCCCTCGTGTACGGCTGGTGGGAATGCAGACGGGGGCAGCCACTGTGTGAATCAGTGTGGAGTTTCCTCAAAAAATTAAAAATGGATCTGCCTCTGACTCTGCAATTTCACTTTGGGGTACTTATCTAAAGAAACCTCAAACACCAATTTGAAAGCATATATGCACCCCTATAGCCATAAAAAAGAATGAAATCTTGCCATTTGAGACAGCAAGGACGGACCTAGATGGTATTATGCTATGTGAAATAAGTCAACCAGAGAAAGATAAATACCATATGATTTCACTTAGCCTATATGATAAAACCCTAATATGCTAAGTGTGACCATGTGTTCCACCGTTCGACGGGTAACTATGACGTGCACTGACCAACAGGGGGCAAATGCTCCAACCGGTAGGTTAGCTTGTTGCTGGGGTCCAGCTGATCGGGACTGGGCAGGACGGGCTGGACACACCCTGCATCCCTTCCACATTCTTCCCTGGCCAGCCAGCCCCGATCAGCCCCAGACTGGGCGAGACAGTCCCAAGTGGCCCCGATCGGGACTGGGTGAGACGGGCCGGACATGCCCTGGAGGAATCCATACACTGGGCCTCTAGCATTTTAATAACTATGTAGGTGTCAGGTGGGCCCTGGAAATATCGGGGATCACTTTGTAAAGAATATGATTGTCTAACCTCCATGCTCCATATCTGGAACTGTTACAAAAAAAATGTTGGATGTAGATTACAATTGAAAAGTAAATTTTAACGAGAGAGAGAGAAAGAGAGAGAGAGAGACGGGCGGGGTGGGGGGGGGGGGAAAAAGGTAGATTCCAGGGCCCTGATCCAGACCTACTGACTCAGGATTTGAGGAGGTGGGTCTGGAACTTGTGTTTTATGTCAGCCCGGCCCCAGGCTGGGTGAATCAAGTTGAAAACCATGGATCCAGACACGTGGACAATAAATATCGATTCCAGATGGGCCGCTGGAGTCGAAGACAAGCCGGTGACTCACTGCAGCTCAGAGAGCCAGCGGGGCAAAGCCACACGACGCGTGCATCCTAGCGACCATCCGCCGCAAGGACTGCTGGTCTCCGAGCCAGAGCGACATCCTCACCAAACGGGGGCTGATGGGGCGTCTGGGGGTCTCCTGAGTGATCGGCGGCAGTCAGAGGCCCAGAAGCCCGCCCAGCCTCAGACAGCCCCGAGTTCCCGTGCGGCCCCCCTGGGCGGAGAGTAGGGGGCGCTATCCATTTGCAATGTTTGCTGTTGGAAGCACCTCAGGGCAAGCAGGTAGGCTTCACAATGGTGTTCGACTTGGCCTCGCTGCTAAGTTCCCGCTTCTTAGCCGGTTTATTTCAAATTAGCACACGGCCCGTGCCCAGGAGCCCAGCACCCGTCTAACCGAATCGGAGGCGGGCAAATGACAGGGAATGCTGGGGGGGGGGCAGACCGCACTCCCCCATGGGGTCAAAGTGGACGTTGGGCTGCCTGGGGCTGTGCAGCCTCCACCTCCCGCTGCAGCCCAGTGATGCCTGGGCACCGGGACCATCCAGCCGCCGCCAGACCACAACAGGGTCTGAGGGATGATTTCCCAGGAAGGCCATCTATTCCTGTTTTTGTTGTTGCTGTTAATCCTCATCTGAGAATATTTTTCCATTGATTTTTAGAGAGAGTGGAAGGGAGGGGAGAGACAGAGAAACATCTATGTGAGAGAAACACATTGATTGGTTGCCTCCTGCCGCACCCTAACCAGGGCTAGGGATGGAGCCTGCAACCGAGGTACATGCCCTTGATCAGAATCAAACCCAGGGCCCTTCAGTCCTTGGGCTGACGCTCTGTCCACTGAGCCAAACCAACTAGGGCCAATCTATTCCATTTTTAAGCTCCTATTTCATTTTATTATCTTTTTGAAAATTCAACTACCTCTCAGTAGCAAATCACTGACCCCTTTCAAAAGTTTACTCTCATGGTCCAACAGCAACCGTGTTGTATTTTAATAATCGTCATCTCTGTGCAGCGCCGTCATTCCATCGCTTCGTCTAATCCCCGCAGATAACTGCACCCTACGCAGTGGGCCTTCCTAGGGCCCGATCAGCGAGGAGCAAACAGCTGAGGGGGGTCAGCGAGTAGCCCAGGTGACCAGCTGATAGGTGAGGAGCGGGGGTGGCACTCAGCGCCCCGGTTCTCAGGGGCGGGCCTGCTCTCCACCTGGTAACCACCCAGGGCCGGAACTTTCTTCCCTGCTGTGAAGGACAGGACCGTGGTGGCCGAGGGCCGAGCGGGTTCACCCAGGCAGCCCCGTTGACGTGGCCAGTCTCCAGGTGTGTGAGCCACACGAGAAGTGAGGTGAGGTCCCGGTTTCTAGTGACACATCTGCCGGGCGGTTCTGTCCGTGACACACCTCTCTTTCACAAAAGTGAAAAGTCCACTGTGTGGGTGGAGGCACAGATGCAGATCCCGTCAGGACACAGACAGGGCCTTTGGGAGTTGGCCGCCGTCATCTGACCCGGGCGGCCACGCTCACAGGCCTGGGTGTTGGTGGAACCTGGACGGGTGGGGATGAGACGAGTGAACCTGGGTGGGGACTTCTGGGATTTGGGGAACAGCCAGGACCCCCACGTTTCCTTCCCGAGGGCTCCCTTCCCCATTTCCTGCCCTGTTGACATGGACGCAGCCTCCTGCCCCACATCCCCAGGGTCACCATCCCAGTAGATCGACAGCCGTTGCAGGCTGTTCATCTCTCTTATCAGCAGCCTGGGCCTCGGTCAAAGGAAACGTAGTTTCTCTATTTGAAGGGACACACCGCAGACTCCGGGCGTCCGGAGCTGGGTAGGGGCTGTTTTGGGGGAAGAGGAAATCTGGTGAGAGTATTTTAGGACATTGTCACTCAGCTGTGAGGGCACTGGATAGAAGAGACGTCCTATGATTTTTAAAAGTCCTGTGATTGGTTAAATCCAAGGAACTCAAAAGGGGCCAAGCTACTGTTTAAACACGGACCCCAGGCCTCGACCTTGCACCACAGCTGGCGAGGCTGCGTGCGGCAGGCTGGAAGGGCCAACGGTCTAGGCTGCCTTGATGTGCTGGACAACCTCCTGCCCTTTCCCAGCGAGCTGAGAGCAGGAGGAAGGCCAGGCCGGTGTGGCTCAGTGGTTGAGCATTGACCTATGAACCAAGAGGTTCAATTCCCAGCTCAGGGCACATGCCTAGGTTGTGGGCTCCATTCCCAATGTGGGGTGTGCAGGAGGCAGCCAATCAATGATTCTCTCTCATCATTGATGTTTCTTTATCTCTCTCCCTCTCTCTTCCTCTCTGAAATCAATAAAAATATATTTAAAATCCTATGTAATAAAAGGCCAGCGACCATAACGGCATTACGACCGGAACAACCAATCGACCAGTCGCTATGAGGTGCACTGCCCGCAGGCTCCTGATCGATCACCCGGTGAATGGAGAATCGGGTTGGGTGGTGGCGGCCGGACGGGACTGGGGACTGGTGAACTGGAGGAAGAAGGCCCTGGTGGTAGGCTAGGCCTAGGGACACTATTCACGCACTATTTTGTGTGCTGGGCCTCTAGTAAATAAATAAAAGCAGTAATAAGGACCCACCAAGAGTCACTGTGTGTTCCTTGCTTACAAACGCTAACTAATGTCCACAAGAGCTGAAGCTGGTGTTGTCATCCCATGTGTGCCTGCCGGGAACTAGAGACGTGTGGCATTCAGCAGCGTGTATGGGGTTACCAGGCTCACAGCGGCGGGGCCCAGCACTGTGAGGTCCTTTCTTCCCCAGGCCCTCGCCCGCCCGGGAAACACTATTCGGACCCCTGCTGTGGCTGGCGAGTCTCACGTTCTAATGTCACACCCGCCAGAAGGTCAGGAGCCACGATGCCGTCCCCGCAGTCTGCTCAGGGCTTGGCCCAATGAGCAGATCCCCTCTCAGCCAAGGAGAGGGATTCCAAGGAAGTGGTACTGAGACTTTCCCCCTCAGCGACCCAGACAGTCCCTGAGAGGCTTGTGGGATGTTAAGGGCATGTTGCTGAGGCACCTCGTACATCCGACAGCCACTGCTTTACACTCACCAGCGTCCTGATCTCGCGGGTGCTCCCTTCAAGTCACCTGTTGTGAGGGAGGGTGTAGTCAAAGGCAAGTTGTGCATTGCTTGATGACACACCAAGTACGGTGTTTTTAGGGAAAATTATCTTCTTGCATAATTATGACCATTATGAGAAATAAAAGTTGTTACTATAAAACAAAATGCTGCATATTTCTCAACTACTAAAATGTCTATATAATATTTTTAAAAAAATATATTTTATTGATTTTTTACAGAGAGGAAGGGAGAGGGATAGTTAGAAACATCGATGAGAGAGAAACATCGATCAGCTGCCTCCTGCACATGTCCCATTGAGGATGTGCCCGCAACCAAGGTACATGCCCTTGACCGGAATCAAACCTGGGACCTTTCAGTCCGCAGGCTGACGCTCTATCCACTGAGCCAAACCGGTGCTGGCTTAAAAAAATATTTTTATTGATTTCAGAGTGGAAGGGAGAGGGAGAGAGAGATAGAAACATCAATGATGAGAGAGAATCATTGATTGGCTGCCTCCTGCACGCCCCACACTGGGGATGAGCCCACAACCAGGCATGTGCCCTTGACCAGAATTGAACCCGGGACCATTCAGTCCTCAGGCCGACGCTCTATCCACTGAGCCAAACCGGCTGGGGTGAGTCTATATAATCTTGAAAGCATCTGACTTGAGTGAAGGACAATGTTCTCGACTGGAGCTGCCCAGTGGAATGTAAGAGCCTGGGAGATTCTGACGATTCCTAATGTGGGGCCCCACGTCGGACCAGCTGGAGCAGGTCTGAGGGGAGGCGAAGGCTCTGCAGGTGATGCTCACAGGCCACCAGGGCCGAGGACCACTGAGCCTCAGCAGTAACGGGTTTTTAAGCACATGGGTTAGGTCTCATTAATATCAATGCATTAATGCAGCACAAAGGAGAACGGTCCACCTTATGCCCTATAATTAAGTCTCGAATACAATGCAACCACATGCAACAAATGTAATGCATGCAGTGAGTCAATGCATACAAAGCAGCTGATCCATAAATAATGAATTCCTAAGCGAACATCCTACAAAAGTCCATATCAAAGATCATATTTTGATGAAACTAAGATGTGAACAATTGTAAGACAGAGTACCACTGAGGAAAAAAAGATGCCATGTCACATATTACAAGCCACATCCCAATTTAAAAATGTTCAAAGCAGGAAAAATAACCTGAGTCTTATAATCGATGAAATCCAGCACTAAAAATGACTATATTGTCATTTTCTGTCTAGTCCACTCCAACTGTTATATCACTAACGTCCACTAGATGCCGCTGTGACCTGATACTTCAGGTTCCAAAAGGAAATGTGAAAACCAGTTTTCTCAAAGTTTTTAAACTTGCAGTCGCGCGCCCCTTTCACAGACAAAAGACAAAAAACCCCTATTTTCAGGAGCTGTTGCTCATTATTTTCCTTGTATGGAGGCCTATTCGAAGTATCTCCCAAGGTGTAAAGTTGTTTAAAAAGTGAACTGAGCCAACAGTGTTTGGCTCAGTGGATAGAGCGTCGGCCCGCGGACTGAAGGGTCCTGGGTTCGATTCCAGTCAAGGGCATGTACCTTGGTTGTGGGCACATTCCCAGTGGGGAGTGTGCAGGAGGCAGCTGATCGATGTTTCTCTCTTATCAATGTTTCTAACTCTCTATCCCTCTCCCTTCCTCTCTGTAAAAAATCAATAAAATATATTTTTAAAAAAGTGAACTGAGACGGTTGAATGGTTGATGCAATAGAAAAAGTGCTATCACCTCCCTTTCAGCCACACGTCCCGTTTCACACGTGGCTCGTCTGCAGCGGGTTAGAGAGAAGGGACGGGAAAGAGAAGGCTGGTGTCCCCTTAGACCAAGTAAACAGGGAAACCGAGGAAAGAGACCACGTCTTCCAGGCCGAAGACAGCGATCACGGCCCCTGCACACAGGTCCTGCCCGGACCCGGCCGCTGGGCAGGAGGGGCCCTGGCAGAGCACGGAGCTTCAGCTCAAGCCCAGTGCGTGCTGGGCACTGACCTAGGGCCTCCTGGCGGAAACCTCACCACATTCCCTGGTGGATGAGACTCGCTCCCCCCGTGAAGTGAGAGGCGCAGGGCCCACGGGAAGCGGGACTCTGGCTGCGCACCGGACGGCCACACAGACCGCCCCTCTCCGGGGAGAGCAGGCCCTGAGAGCAGGCCCTTCAAAGCTTGGATCGCAAAGGACGGATTTAATCTTGTCGCGTAAATCCAACAAAAAGAAACCGGGCTTGCATTTTGTATGTCTTTATTCCTTATTTCATTCTCTAGCGGCTGCATATTTCTAGCATTGTACAGAAGCACGGGTCCGTATGAGACGGGACTTGTTGAAAGTAGCCTTTCACCCCAGAAAGGGGGGGAGCATTGCAGGAGGCCCGCCCTGAGCTGTGGGGGAGCAAACCCCGGAGCGAGGACCATACGAACCCCTCCCTGTAGTAATTTCCAAGCGGACAACAGGAAAGGCCGTACGACAGAGCAGTTTGTGAAGACGGGGTGACTGGAGGGGGAAGGAATCCTAAGAACAGCTCAGGTCGGAGAGCCCCAGACTTTCACCTGAGAACATCCCCCCACCAGCTCATCAATACTCAGAGACCCTGTGCCATCACCCCCAGTGGTGCCCCTTGCCCAACACACACACACACACACACAGGATGGATTCATGTGGCCGCAGTGAAATGAAAATATTGACCCAATCGGATAGATTTACCTTCAGAAGAGAAACGCAGAGGGCCGTCCGTAACTGCACCCTTCCTGGCTGGGCTGCCCCCACGGTGGGCCTGTGTGTGGGGGACTCCTCACGCACCCCGACTTCCATTTTCTGATACCTGAGTTGGCCACTTGCTGTTTTTAGAAGATGCCCGGTGGCACTACCCTGCTGCTGGGCTCTTGTTTTTGGAAAGCAGTTGGGCGATAATGATCGACATGCGAATTGTGAACGCTCTCCCACCCTCGGCTGGAAAGTCATCTCATAGTTACACCCTTCACAGCAAGCAAAGGCACACGCCACACGACACCCAGTCCCCATGGACTGTTTGTGGGGGGGAAACACTGGGTAAAGCTCAATGCTTTCACTAAGAGGCTAGTTAAGTCGCGGCCCCCGTGCGATTGAATAGTACGCGCCATTGGAAGGTTAAGTGCACCTCCAGGCGCTAATGCGGAGGGTCCGGGCTCGGGGCTCCGTGTGGCCCGTCTGTGTGAGAAGGAGGCAGAGAGCCCGTCAGAGGCTCTGTATGTAGGAGCTGCTCACAGCGTCGCCTCTAGGAACTGAGCTCAGGGTCAAGGCTGGGGAGAAGCACTTTCATTTCTAATATCACTCCCTTCTAGACCATTTTGACTTTTATTGATTTCAGAGAGAGGAAGAGAGAGAGAGGGAGAGCTAGAAACATCTGCCATGAGAGGGAATCATGGACCGGCTGCCCCCTGCACGCCCCACACTGGGGATGGAGCCCACAACGCCGGCATGTGCCCCGACCGGGTCCTGGTTCATGGCTCAACGCTCAACCCCTGAGCCACACTGGCCTGGCACCATTTTGATTTTTTAAGTAAAACTATTCATTCATTTATTATGGAACAAAGTGCATATTGCGGAGCATCAGAACTTACAAGAAATGGCAACAACGGTCCGCCAGTCGAAGGTAAGACCTGAACTGGGGGGGTTGGGGGGGCGGGTATAAAACAGTTGTGCTCAAAGGTCAAGACACACGGGAAAGAGAAGCCACAGTCCCTGGACTGCTCCCACCCGCGGTGAGTGTTGATGCTTCATCACAGAGGGAGGGCCTTAGCCACCAGGGTGCTGCCGCCTTCCACACGGGAACACACGCTCCCTGTGCACGCCCACCGCACCGTGCTGACTGGTGGGGGTGCCGCTGGTCAAGGAGACCTTCTTCTTAAAAGTGGTGTGATCACTGCCCCCCCCCCCCCAATGGATTAGGATCAGTTCTGATCACTGGTAAGTCACTGGAACGCCCAGAAACCCGGGGCCTCCAGCACAGCCTGTGGTGGAAACGCTCCAAGAACAGGTGTTTCCAGGGCTGTCCGGAGGTGGGTGTTTGCAAATCACTGCTCACTCCAGGGGGCCTCCTTCCTGCCACATATTTCCCGTTCTAGGTAACAGTCTGGCCATCGTTACGCGGAAAGGGGTTCGGGTGGTCACTCGGGACTCAAGGGGACGAAGGAAGATGATCATGCTGGATGAGAGGACCCACTCCGGGCGGCTCAAGGAAGGGGGGGCCCAGGGGAAGTGCGGGAGCCGGGGACCTGGGGGACAGCTGGGAACCTTGGCATCGTACCGGGTGTCACGGCAGCACCTCGAGCCTGGGGAGGTTACTGAGGGCTTGTGCAAGGGGCGCCAGGGAAGAAACCAGAATTAACCTTCCCCAACTTCCTGCCCCTCCGACGTCATGGCCTCTCTGACAGGTTGGGAGGCCTCAGGCCCTGGGAGGGGTGGGAGGGGGCGAGAGGCACAGGGCCACCCCCTGCTGGACGCAAGAAAGCACACTTCCTTTCAGCCAGGACAGCCAGCTAAGGCCTAACGCCCCAGAAACCACTGCGGAGGCCCAGACCTCAGTCTCCCCCAGACTCCCCTCAGGAGAAGCATCCAGGGAGGGGGGAGCACACCTGCACAGGGGCCGGGAGGGGGAGGGCACAGCTGCACAGGGGCCGGGAGGGGGAGGGCACAGCTGCACAGCCAGGACTTTGGGTTCAAGGCCATTGCCTCTGATAGTGGGGCTTTCGTTTGGCTGTGAGGAGACTGACAATTTCAGCCAGAAATGAATCCTCTGGAGGTCGGGGAGCGATGGAGGCGCCCCATCCCGGCCTTTCTTCCTGTTGGGCCCTGAGTGTCTTCAGAGCTCTCAGCCCTTCGTCTCAGTACATACTGAGCAGACATTTAAGAAGCAGCGGTGAGCTCAGTGTCAGGCTGCCGTCCTGTCTCCGCCCGCCCTGGGCACGGCTGCTGCGTTGGCCGTGTTGCCTCCGACTTCCCAGGGGAGCAGGAGGGACTGGGCCCCGCCGCAGGCACACAGCGTCCCCACGGGTCTCAGATGCCCCCCCTTCCTAGAGGGATTGGAACCCACACCCAGAGCCTGGTGGGGGGTGGCAGCGGGGGCTGGGCCTCCTCGCCCTCCAGTGCAGTGAGCACAGCTCGCAGAAGCAGCGCTGCAAATGTCTGTCCTTTGGGCCAGTTCAGTTCCAACTAGCAGCTACAGTAATAATTACAACGACGCATGTTTACAGATTTTAACGAATGAATCCCTTGGCGTCCTCCGTTTTGACGGGAGCGCCTTCTACCCACCTCATACATCAGGAGAACGGGGGGCCATGTGGTCCGGCTGGGCTGGGTGGTCGCTGGTGTCGGCAGGAGAGCGGAGACCTGGGCGTGCACAGTCCTGGGCGGCTGGGCCTGCGTCCAGATGGCTGGGCCTCGCACCCCCTAGGAAGGTAACACATGGAAATTGAGGTGGACCAGACCCTAACCTACGAGGAGCAGTTGGCTCTGGTGAGGAGGGCGGTCCCAGGCCCAGCCTGGCCTGTTTCTCTGGGAGAGACGGGCTTGGCCAGAAGGAAAACCCTTTGCCTGGGACCGTTTGGCCCCTCTTTAATCACCAGCTAAAACAGAATATTCTGCAGAGAGAACCCTCTTGAAAGAAAACCCCAAGGGGCTGGGCAAGTGTCATCTTTCCCTTTTGACTCCCAGGGTCTGCAGCCATATATATCTATAGTAATAAAAGGGTAATATGCTAATTAGACCAGACATCTTTCAGATGACCTTCCGACAAAGCCATGATGGCGGGGGCTGAGACAGAGGTGGTTAGGGGCAATCAGGCTGGCAGGGGAGAGCAGTTAGGGGTGATCAGGCAGGCAGGCAGATTAGTTAGGGGCGATCAGGCAGGCAGGCAGGTGAGCGGTTAGGAGCCAGTGGCCCCGGATTGTGAGAGGGATGTTTGACTGCCTGTTTCGGCCCTGCAGGATTGGGCCTAAACCGGCAGTCAGACATCCTCCAAGGGGTCCCAGATTGGAAAGGTACAGGCCGGGGTGAGGGACCCCTCCCCACCCTTGCATGAATTTTGTGCACCGGGCCTCTAGTATCCTATATAATAAAGAGCTAATATGCTAATTAGAACAAACAGCTGTCTGGATGACCTTCTGGATGAAGCTGGGGCTGCGAGGGCTAGCCGGGGCAGCTGAGGCTGTGAGGACCGAGCTCCTTGCACAAATTTTGTGCACCGGGCCTCTAATATATATATATATAAAACCCAAGGTTGGCCTGAAAAAGTATTTGTCTACAGGAACACCCACAGGGGTGCTGGGGACCCCAGTGCCAGCGCATGGGGTGGAGCCTGCACAGGAAACGCCCGCCGGCCCCTTAAGGTGTGCTCCGACCTATTTATATAAACCCTCTTAACTGTTGTTGACAAGAGGTATTCTAGGTTTTCTCCCGATTCTATCTTTTTCATCTGCCAGCAATATTTTCTCAACAAAGCAGGGTGAGGGCTGGCCAGTGTGGCTCAGTGGTTGAGTGTGGACCCATGAACCAGGAGGTCAGGGTTCGATTCCCGTCAGAGCACATGCCAGGTTTGGGGGCTGGATCCCCAGTGTGGGGTGTGCAGGAGGCAGCTGATCAAAGATTCTCTCTCATCATTGCTGCTTCTGCCCCTCTCTCCCTCTCCCTTCCTCTCTCTGAAATAAAACAACAACACAACAAAAATAGGGTGAGGTAGTGGGTTTGGGGGGAGGAAGAAGGGTAACCAAGGTCGTTAAAGGTCACGGCTCTTTCAAGGTAAGGAGGGTGGCAGAAACAGAGGGAGGCAGATTGGGGACCTTCTGACCCCGACAGAGGAAGACAGTATACAGGCCTGCAAGACAGCCAAGAGGCACAGGCTGGTCCCCAGAGAGAACTGCTCGTGTCTCCTGCCAGCGAGCAGCTCTGCCAGGCCCGGTCGCTTCGGCCCGGATCAAGGCGATGACGACCCTGTTCGGAAGCACAGCCTCCTACCGCAATGGATGGTCCCTCTCAGCCTGCAATAGGTATTGACCTGGGCTTCATCGCATATCGTCCAATTGTTCATAGGTGGGCGCCCTAGTTCCCCAATTCGCCTGTAGACGCCTTAGTGGCAGGGACCAGAGTTTCCATAATCAATATTAATTAATCCAATTGAGCAGAATGTTTCCCCTTGCGTGTTATCAGCCGAGGGACACAAACCAATTCCAGTCTCGTTCCTATTGCTTGATTCCCTTTCGTCGGCCCAGGTTGCCTGTCGAGGTCCACAGTGTGAAGCCATCCCCAGAGCAGGGAGCGCATCTGGGCGGCAGGCGTTGCCTTCCCTGCTCCCGCACAACGGGAACGTGCCGGCTACTGCAGGAAGCCGGGCAGATGCAGAAGTACAAGGAGCCCACCAAGGCCCGAGATGACATTCATTGACGCTATCAACAGGTCCGAACACCGGCATCTGCTTACAGGGTGACTGCCCCGAGTCTGGTTGTCTGTTTTGAGGTGATAGCCGCATATTGAAGTAATTTCTCCCCACCAGAGGGTCTAGAAGGGGCTCGGTTGTACTCTGTTTTATGTAGGTTTGGCTGCCTCAGGAAGCCTGGAGAGGGTTATTAATAGCGTGTGTGTAGGCATACGGGGGGCTGCTCCAGCTCTGCAGTCTGTGAACACCATTAGTAATCCTTACAATGGATCTGCAGGAAGCACAGGCTGCTACTAACGCGGCCCCATGCTCCCAGGTGGGCCAGACAATGAGATAATGTGTAACCGCGAGTGTCCCAAGCCCTCGGGCTCCTTGTTCTGGGGGACTGAGGCCGGGCACCACCCGAACCCAGAAAACATTGCCAAGGGAACTGGGCAGCTCGCCCTGGCCAGCAGATCGACTCGTCACGGTGTTGACAGACAAAAGAGCGACACACGGATGGACTGTGGTGCCGGGTCCCTCCTCACTCGGAGGAGGGCTCCGCCCCTGGCTGTCGGGAGCGCTGGGACAGCATCCATGTGGGACAGGGAGGGACTCTTCCCGTCAGTAACTACGCACTGACTTTCACTTTGTAGGAAAATGTGTATCAAGTGTTCGGTGATGGAAAGCTGTGCCCTCAGGATGTTTATAACCAGCCGGGGGAGAAGGCAGGGGACTGGAAAGCTCGCTGGGCTGCAGAGGAATGGGCTCTCCACCCGGTGGGTAACACTCAGCCATCACAGTAAATGAAGTGGGTCTGTGAGTACTGAGAGCGGAGTGGGACATGCTCCCACCTGTGTGAAAACGGAAGCAAAGCGCCCGTGTGTGTGACCATGTGCACATGCGTGAAGGCCGGAGGGGACAGGCCGAGAGAGACAGTCTCCTTCTGGGAGGGCAGTGAAGCGCACCTCCATAGTTTTACGCCACACACTTCTGTGTTGAAGAAACTACTTAGGAAAGGAAAGTATTTATGTTTCTTATGTAAAAAAGGAAAAGAGTGAAAAGTATAACAACAAAGCAAGTACATGAGAGAGACGAAGGGTGACGCCCAAGGTGAGTGTGGTGACCTCACAGACTCTGCAACCCCCTCCCCCTTCTGCTTGTCTTCTGAACCCAGTTTTGCTCAGAGAGAGGGAAAGGCGGGACTGGGGTGATTTCTTATGTAACCTGGGGGTGGCTGGTTCCCTCGTGGGCTCTGAACACCAGTCCGTGAGGGGAGATATGGCTTCCTCTCCTGGAGTCAGTCCAGCTTGAAGTCAGTCCCCCTCTCACTTCTTGGAGCCGAGCCAAGGAAGGTTACCCCTAAATCACACACTCTGGGGGTGGGGGTAAGAAACCCAGCCCAGCTTTCAGACTGATCTGTGGAAAAGTGGTGTGAAGGTGCTTCCAGGACTACACATATTCAACTCAAACCTCATTAAAAATGTCTCCCGAGTCACACCATGAGGATGGTTATTGTATGAAACAAGCGAACCAAGACAACACACAGTTGTTGGTGAGGATGTGGGGACATTGGAACACCATGGGCACTGCTGGTGGGCACTGCCACTGTGGAAAACAGTATGGAGAGTCCTCAGAAAAATTCAACAGGGAAATACCGTAAGATCTAGCAATTCCGCTCCTCAATATAAACCCCGAAGAACTGAAAGGTGGGACTCACATCCTTGAACATCAATGATCGTAGCAGCACTCCTCACTGCAGCCATAAGATGGAAAAATGTCCACTGATGGGTGATGGGTAAACAATGTGGCCCACACACCCACTGGAATGTCTGTGAGGCTTAAAAGGAGGGCGGTTCTGATAGATACAACTACATGGATGAACCTTGGAAGCATGCTGAGTTACTTAACGTTAGCCAGTCGTGAAAGGACAAATACTGAATTATTCCACTCAGACGAGCTACCCAGAATAGTCAAGTTCATGGAGACAGGAAGTAGGGTGGTGGTTTTCAGGGGTTGGAGAGGGAGGAATAGGGAGCTGTTTCTTAATATTTGGGATGATGAAAAAGTACAGCAATCCGAATGTACTTAATGTCACCGAATTCTACACTAAAAATGGGAAGAATGGCGATTTTATGTTACATGCATTTTATCGCATCTTTAAAATCTGAACGTTCTAAATGTTTAAAAAGCTGTACTAAAAATATAAACATTCAGAGGCTCAAAAACACACTGAGCGCTCTCCCGTGGAGACCATCTGCCTGTTACGTTGGGCTTCCTCTTGCTTCCCCTTCGTGCCCACCTGGGAATCAGGCTTCTTCGGCAAGTCCCCGAGTTTGCATTTTTTTTTTTTTTTGCAGATATGCCAGTGGTTAGGAAGTTTGTCTCCTGCATGGCTCTTTTAAAAATTCAGGTTTGCTTTCCCCACTCCCACAAACTTGTGGGAGAATAGCTGTAACCTGCCCTTGTCACAGCCCTGAGAGGCCGTTGTTTAAAGATACCTCGTGACACGCTCTGTCATGATGATGTATTTGTCATTTACTGGAAGTTTTTTATGCTTCTTGTCTGACTTTGATATTTATGAATAAGGATATAAATCACCCTACATACGTCAGTGGCTCTGCTTTGGAACAGAAACTTCCTTCTCTCTCCTCGTTCAAAGCATCTGGACAGTTTAATCAAAGAGAGTCTCCACACAGCCATCTGGCCCTTTCCTTGATTTTTATATTCATCAAAATTCACAAATGTTACCCATTTGAGCCCGTAACGTAAAATTTTACTAATAAAACACCATTTGTTCCAAACGGGGTTTCTATAAGATTCAAATTCCAAGACGTTTTTGCTGATAAAAAAAAATTACTGTGTTTGTTCAAATCCCCATTTGGTTCAATTCAGTGAACATTGATTCAAGCCTTTTTGTTCAGTTATTAGCTGAACATGCAGCGCGTTTGCCGGGGATGAAAAGTTAGAGAGCTCAATTTAGAAGGTCTGGGGGCTAAGGATGGCTTTTATATTTTAAATGTTTGAAAAAATCAAAAGAAGTAGTATTTTACGACCCGTGAAAAAATGTATGGGATTTGAATTTGTGTCCATAAATGAAGTCTCATTGGAACTCAGCCACATCTATTCATTTGTGTAGTAACGAAGGCTGGTTTTGCCCCATCACTGCAGAACTCAGTGGTTCCGACAGAGACTCAAGGCCAAAATATTTACTATTTGGCCCTTTCCAGGGAAAGGCTGCCTCCCCACCCTCCCCCTCGGTCAGACAATGGCTGTGTGCATGTGAAGTGCGAATGGCAAGAAGACGACCATTCATTTGGACGTAGCCAACATTTGGCAACGTTTCCACAGTCAGTCAATCCGGTTCGGTGTTTTCTCATCCTGGGCAAAACCGGTCCCGAGAGGGCGTTCAGGACTGTGTGGGCACAGCTCCTGTTGTTACAATGACAGGGACACCACGGTTGTTGACTGGACAGGGCTTCAGGGTGTTAAACATCCAGCATGTGCGGGACCGCCCAGCGCTGCGGGAACTGCCCTGCCTCTCAGGGGCACATCCACTGGTAAAGGGGGATCCAGACAGTTACGGGGATGGTTCATTTCGTGGGGCGACTTGATTGGCCCAAAGTGCCAGACATTTAGTCAAACATTCTTCTTCGGATTTTGAGGAAAGCAGATGGCCCTCCATCATGTGGGTGGGCCTCACCCACGCAGCTGAAGGCCACATAAAACAAAGACTGACATGCCTGACACGACGGGGTTTTGCCAGCAGACGGCTTTTGAACCCAAAATGGAACTTCTGAGTCTCCACGTTGCCTAACCTGCAGAACTTGGACTTGCCACATCACCAGACTCATGTGAGTACATTCCTTAAAATAAATCTCTCCCTCTCTGCCTCTCCCTACACACACACACACACCCCTTGTACGTTCTGCTTCTGACTAATACACTTACCCAAATTTTCCACTTTCTGTTCTGAAAGTGGTTTTCAGTCTACCTATTACCGTGCTCTTCACATTCCCCCCTTTCTCAAATTTCAAAAAATTTACAATGAGATAAAACGCAAATTCCATCTTAACGAAGGATAGAGACTTTCACACTCCCGCACCCAGGACTTTAACTCAACCACTGTAGAGGCTGTTTGAACAGCGTGTGTTGAGCACCAGTGACACGTTTGAGAGACGCGGCTGGGGTGTCGCGCAAAGCTAAGCTATCGTCTCTGTCCCCGTTCACCCAAGACGGGGAAGGAGGCTGCCAGGCGCCCGAATGCCAGGTGCTGCCGAGATGCCCAGCGGAGAGGTCAAAGCAGCGGCTGTGCTGCGAGGAGGGGAACGCCATCCAACCAACGCGGCCTCGGCACCAGCAAAACCGCTTTTATTTTTCTGCTTTTCCCTTCCAGGCTGTTTCTCTCCAGTTCAGAACAAGTGAAAGCAGTAAGCTCTCTGGTCCGGAGCCTCACCCCTCAGCTCCACCACCTTGGCCCCGAGGACAGGCATCCCCTGGCGCCCCTGCTGAGAAGGGAGGGCCTGCCCACCCTGGGCCATGCCCCAGCTTACCTGGATGGAGCTACTTTTTTTCTTTTTAAGACTTTCTTGTGTCCCTTTAACACATACATGTTTTTATTGATTTCAGAGGACAGGAGAGGGGGAGAGAGAAACATCAATGATGAGAGAGAATCACTGGTCGGCTGCCTCCTGCACGCCCCCCACTGGGGATGGAGCCCGCACTGGGGATGGGCATGTGTCCTGACCAGGAAGGAGCCATGACCTCCTGCTTCATAGGTCAACGCTCAATCACTGAGCCACACCGACCAGGCTTGCGTTATTTTTTTTATCACCGAAAGTAACTGCACTATTACGTTCTCATTGTAAAGGTGTAAACCAGACGGTCGCAGAGAGAGTAAAATTCGCAAACTCCTGCGACTCCACTCCCACCTCCTCATCTCATTCTTTACTGCAACGGAAACCTCTCGCCCGGCCCAGCCTTCTTTCTGGCCGCCAGGGAAGGACCCGGCCGAGGCCGAGGACTGGCCGAGCAGCTCCTTCCTCGCTTCCACCCGCTTCGCCGGGGCTTTTAAGAGAGTTCACCGTGTACAGACTCGCGCGAGGACACCTGGCTCAGACAGGAGCCACGGACACCAGGGGCGGCGGGTCGGTTTCCCGGGGCCACCGTGACAAAGGACCACGAAGAGGAGGCTTTCAACACAGAAAGGCGCTTCCTCACAGCTGCAGGCGGCGCCTGGGCTCTGGGCTCCGAAGGCCATTCTCCCTCCAGGCGCTCGGGGAGGAGCCCTGAGGCCTCTCCTGCTGCTGGGGGGGCAGCCGGCAGGCCCTGGCATTCCGTGACCTGCAGCTCCTTCGCTCCAATCTCTGCCTCTGTTGTCATGTGGCCAAGGACATGTGTCCTCTGTCTGTGTGTCCAAATTTCACTCTAAGGTAAGGGTGCCCGTCAATGGACTAGGACCCACTCCACCCCAGTCCACCCTCAACCTGACGTCGTTGGCAAAGACCCTTTGTCCACATTGGCAGGTATCGGGGTTAAGACTAAACCTCTCTTCCCAGGGGACACAGTTCAACCCACAGTAGATGCAGACTTCGTACTTCTAAACAGCCCACCAGAGCCACTGTGACCTCACGTGAAACACCAACTCAGACCTGTGCAGCCCCCGCCCCCCATGTGCCCCGCGTGCTCTTAGGGGAACCCTATGGCCCCGGACAGAGAATCAACCGGCCCGCCACCTCCATCGCCCTGAGGCGCTGGGCAGCAGTGAGCCGTCTGTTGCTTAGACACCACCCTCCCTTCGGCCAGAGCAGGCTCCCGCCCCGAAGGCCTTTGTGCCAGCTCAGGCGCTGCACCTCGAGGGGCTGTGCAGAGCCTGCGGCTGGAGTGGCAGCAGCCTGGGGGGAGGCCAGACTTTCTCACAAAGCTGTCATTTCAGAAAGGAAGAAAAAATCCACTGTTTTTTTTTGTAGGTGCCGAGTATCGAAGAAACTTGGCTCTGGCCACAGAGTGTGGGAAGCGGGGCTGTTTTGTACGGATTGGATTCTTTTCCAACCACCAGGCCGCCGCCGGCTCCTGGCAGCATCTGACTCCCCATGGCCACGGCCAGGGGCCAGGGATCGCTCAGAAGAAGTAGGGGGATCACCTGGCCCTGGAATCTTCCTGGGGAGAGTGAAGTAGGGGAGGGAGAACTAAGGGGGTGTTTCTAGCGTGGTTTCCGTGCTTCCGGCTCACGGACACGGGCCAGGAGGAGTGAGTGGCCTACACACCCCCCCATAGTCCAAAATACAGCCTCAGACACACCGTCTGGTAAGGAGAGCCACACAGGTCTCCATTCTGAATGTTCCCAGGGCAAAGGCAGGCTTTCACAGCATTCCAAGCAAACCCTGTCATTGAGTCGGGGAGGGGGCCTGGAAATTTGAGGGCCAAGGAAATAGATCCCATGCATCAGAGGTGCCCCTATGTGGGCGGATGTCTTGGGAGCAAGGAGCGAGGCCTGGATTTGCTGCTCGCTGTGGGGTGGGGGCTGGCATGCAGACTGGAGAGGACAGAGTGACCCTGGTGCAGAGATGCTGGCTGATGGGGGACCAGCAGGGCAAGGAGTCAGGAGGCATTTACCATAGCCACGTCCCCGCTCCTCACTTCTCAAGGAAAATGTCAGCATTGTTGGAGAATAGTTAGTGTTGGGGAAGAGTTAGTGTGGGGAAGGGTTAGTGTGGGGAAGAGTTAGTGTTGGGGAAGGGTTAGTGTGGGGAAGAGTTAGTGTGGGGAAGGGTTAGTGTGGGGAAGAGTTAGTGTGGGGAAGGGTTAGTGTGGGGAAGAGTTAGTGTGGGGAAGGGTTAGTGTGGGGAAGAGTTAGTGTGGGGAAGGGTTAGTGTGGGGAAGAGTTAGTGTGGGGAAGGGTTAGTGTGGGGAAGAGTTAGTGTGGGGAAGGGTTAGTGTGGGGAAGAGTTAGTGTGGGGAAGGGTTAGTGTGGGGAAGAGTTAGTGTGGGGAAGGGTTAGTGTGGGGAAGAGTTAGTGTGGGGAAGGGTTAGTGTGGGGAAGAGTTAGTGTGGGGAAGGGTTAGTGTGGGGAAGAGTTAGTGTGGGGAAGGGTTAGTGTGGGGAAGAGTTAGTGTGGGGAAGGGTTAGTGTGGGGAAGAGTTAGTGTGGGGAAGGGTTAGTGTGGGGAAGAGTTAGTGTGGGGAAGGGTTAGTGTGGGGAAGAGTTAGTGTGGGGAAGGGTTAGTGTGGGGAAGAGTTAGTGTGGGGAAGGGTTAGTGTGGGGAAGAGTTAGTGTGGGGAAGGGTTAGTGTGGGGAAGAGTTAGTGTGGGGAAGGGTTAGTGTGGGGAAGAGTTAGTGTGGGGAAGGGTTAGTGTGGGGAAGAGTTAGTGTGGGGAAGGGTTAGTGTGGGGAAGAGTTAGTGTGGGGAAGGGTTAGTGTGGGGAAGAGTTAGTGTGGGGAAGGGTTAGTGTGGGGAAGAGTTAGTGTGGGGAAGGGTTAGTGTGGGGAAGAGTTAGTGTGGGGAAGGGTTAGTGTGGGGAAGAGTTAGTGTGGGGAAGGGTTAGTGTGGGGAAGAGTTAGTGTGGGGAAGGGTTAGTGTGGGGAAGAGTTAGTGTGGGGAAGGGTTAGTGTGGGGAAGAGTTAGTGTGGGGAAGGGTTAGTGTGGGGAAGAGTTAGTGTGGGGAAGGGTTAGTGTGGGGAAGAGTTAGTGTGGGGAAGGGTTAGTGTGGGGAAGAGTTAGTGTGGGGAAGGGTTAGTGTGGGGAAGGGTTAGTGGTGGGGAAGGGTTAGTGGTGGGGAAGGGTTGGTGTCTAATATGTAAAGGCCAGAGGGGACAGCAGCCTCAGGCTGGAGAATCTCCTACCGATTGCAAAGTGCCAGCCAACAATCCCCATTTAATTCTTCCCCTGCTTATCCCGGCCTTCACTTTTCAGAGGCCAAGTATGCCAAGCAAAATCTTCCCATGCGTCTCTGAGGATCACACTGACTCCCAAACCCAGATAATAGGCGGCTCGCTGGCACCTCCGCGCATTATGAAATTCATCTTCTTTTCACGTCCAATAGAGTCAGGCAGCCACACCCCACGCCCAGCTGGTCTGGCCTTCGTTTCCCCAAATCCAGGCCCCACTTCATTTGAGAAAACGTGTAATTGCCCCGTCCGCTTGGAGCCTGTCAGGAACCAAGTGAGTCAGCCCGCGGGGGCGTGACTGCAGCTCCAGTTGAGCATCCCAACTTGGCACCCGGGCCTCCTGTCCTCACTTGTTAACTCGGGGAGACAGCTCGCTGGACTGGGCAGGGAGGGGGCGCAGGTGGGAGGGGTCTGGGGGGAGGGGTCTGGCAGAGCCCGGAGGAGCAGAGCCCAGAGCTCCCCGCCCCACCCAGCCCCTCGGAGGCAGGAGGAGGGTGATGTATGTTCCCTCCAGAGCACAGGATGCAGATGCGCGGGGGAGGGCGACCGGAGGCCGTGCTGCACGGTGCCTCTGTCCCGGCTCCACACATAAATTACAGACCACAACTTCAAACCCGGAGGCGGGTATTGACATGTCTCCCTTCCCAAACTTTGGTCTTTTGTGCTCAAGGTCAGCGGGCGGGGCCTGTAGCTTTCACCCCAAGATGACCTCGCATTCTGTTTCGGGCAGTGCCCGGTGCGGGCAGACAGGATGCCTGTCTCGGTGACCAGGACCTGCCTCCACGGCCCTGGCACCGGCAGGCACAGACCCCCAGTGCTCCCGCCTGGTCTTTCCTGGGAGCGGGAGGCGTGTGACAAGGGCAGGAGGATGAGGTGGTGAGCACAGGGGCAGGCAGGCGTCAGGGCCATTCAGAGACAAAGCCCGAGACCAGGGAGGGCACCGAGTGAGCGGGGACCGTCCCCTGCTCCCCTCTGCCCAGCGGCACTCACTGTCCTGCGTGCGCCTCCCCCACATGCTCTCGCCCTGCCGGCTCCAGGGAGCAGGAACTAGCCCAGTGCGGCCGGGACCCCCGCGGTCAGGAAGGTGACCTCCCACTTGTGCAGAGCGGGGATGCCTTCAGAGGACAGGCCAGCTTTCTGCACGGCCTGCTGTGCTGCTCCCGGTCCCACAGAGCACTCACCCACCTCTTGAACTGCATCTGGCACAGGTAAGTGTGTGTGTGTCCGTGTTAGAAGGAACATTCTTCTTTTAAAAAAAAAAATTCTTGTTTGTTAATCCTCACCTGAGGATAGTTTCCCATGGATTTTTAGAGTGTGGAAGAGAGGGGGAGAGACAGAGAGACACATCAATGTGAGAGGAACACATGGATTGGCCACCTCCTGTACGAGCCCCAGCCAGAGGCCGGGCCGGGGAGGAGCCTACAACCGAGGTACATGCCATTGACCGGAATCAAACCTGGGACCCTTTGGTCCTCAGGCCGACACTCTATCCACTGAGCCAAACCAGCTAGAGTTTTGTTTCTTTTGAATTTTTTTAAAAGGAAGAAAGAGGGAGGGAAGGAAGGAGGAAGAGAGAGAGAGAGAGAAGGAAGGAAGGAGAGAGAGAGAGAGAGAAAGACATCAATGATGAGAGAGAATCATTGACCAGCTGCCTCCTGCACGCCCCACACTGCGGGTTGAGCCTGACACCTGGGCATGTGCCCTGACCGGGAATGGAACCATGGCCTCCTGGTTCATAGGTCGACGCTCAGCCACTGAGCCCCGCCAGCCAGGCCAGCAGGAGCGTTCTGTAATCCACATTTGGTGGGTGACTGTGTAACCCAGAGGTTTGCAAATGGGGGTGACACCCAGGACTTGAACCTTAATGACTATGAAAATCACCGGAGAGGCCTCCCCGTTTAGGTGGAAGGTGAACTGGGCACCCTCCCCCAGGACGAACGGTAGGGGACTCCCATCACGTGACCGCCTGCCCTGAGACGTGCTAGCCCCGCTGCCCCTGGGACCTGCCTGGCCTCCGGGAGGGAGCACAGGGCCCGTAGACCCGGCCGCTGCGGGGCAGGCTTCCGGCAGCGTCATCGGCTGGAACTGGATCTGCATGAGGGAGATGGGGGTCAGTTTCGGTGAGAAGCCGGCTCCTCCCGGCAGCGTGGCCTCAGGTGACCGGGGTGGGGCCCGGCAGGCGGCAGCGGGATTATGTGTCAGGAGCCGCTGGACAGGGGCCGCGGGGGCGAGGCAGGTGGGTCTGCGAGTGTGACATCAGGCTCCGCGATGGTCACTTCCCGGCGGCCGTGGCTCTGGTTAGGACGGGAAAGAGGGCCCGTGCGGAGACGTCCTGCCCAGGTCTGTGCACCGGGCCAGGCACAGGGGCTCTGGGCTCCAGGCCACGTGAGCGAGGGCCCAGGAACGCACATCTCTCCCCACGGTGCCTGGAAGCCAGGTGCCTGTCGCGTGGCCCTCGCTCGGCTGCCGGGTCACCTGCCTCACCCGGAGTTCTGGGCCCTTCCAGAGCCTTCTCCATCCCCTGCTGCCCAGGGGAGCTGCTCTGGGACCTTTACCCACAGAGCAGACCCTCCATCCGCGCAGGCGCTCTGTGAAAATGCCAGTCATGTCGCCCGGGGAGGAGGCCACACCACCCAACCCCCAGTTCGGCACCGACTCCCTAGGCAGCCCCTCCCGTGACCTCAGACACATTAGGGGAGACCCCAATGCCAGAGCGTGTGGTGGTGCCTGGAGGCAGCCTGCAGCACCCAGGAGGGCAGAGGTTGTCCGCTGCAGTGTGCCCAAGGCGTCAGGGAGGTGGGACCAGCGGGCTGCGTGGAGGACATGCCCTGGAGGATGAGGAGGCCAACGTCAATGGTGGGAGAAAGGGGAGGTGCTGGGCCAGGGGAGTAGCATGGTGATCAGGGAGGGAGGCTGAGGATCAGGAAGGGAGGCTGGGGTCAGGGAGGGAGGTTGGGGGTCAGGGAGGGAGGCTGGGGGTCAGGGAGGGAGGTTGGGTGTCAGGGATGGAGGCTGAGGATCAGGAAGGGAGGCTGGGGTCAGGGAGGGAGGTTGGGGGTCAGGGAGGGAGGCTGGGAGTCAGGGAGGGAGGCTGGGAGTCAGGGAGGGAGGCTGGGAGTCAGGGAGGGAGGCTGGGAGTCAGGGAGGGAGGCTGGGAGTCAGGGAGGGAGGCTGGGAGTCAGGGAGGGAGGCTGGGAGTCAGGGAGGGAGGCTGGGAGTCAGGGAGGGAGGCTGGGAGTCAGGGAGGGAGGCTGGGAGTCAGGGAGGGAGGCTGGGAGTCAGGGAGGGAGGCTGGGAGTCAGGGAGGGAGGCTGGGAGTCAGGGAGGGAGGCTGGGAGTCAGGGAGGGAGGCTGGGAGTCAGGGAGGGAGGCTGGGAGTCAGGGAGGGAGGCTGGGGGTCAGGGAGGGAGGTTGGGGGTCAGGGAGGGAGGCTGGGGGTCAGAGGATATGGAGGAGCCCCAGGCCAAGGCAGAGAATGCAGGCGACTGTGGAGCAGTGGCAGAGGCTGGAGGGATGAGGGAGCCAGACTTGGGGGAGGGAGGAGCTTTGGAAACTCGGCTTAGTCTCCCAATAGTGACTTCCCAAGCAGGCAAGTGGCAGGCTGGGAAGTGTGGGGACGGGCCTGGCCGGCACTGTGGGGTGCCCTCTGGGAGGTGTCCGGCACCTCCAATGAAGCACCCGACCAGGTCAGAGCCCCCAGCTGCACGAGGCTCCTGCAGGGGCAGGCGAGGCTGTGGGAATGGTGCCAAGGAGCCTCGGGTACCATCGGTTCCCTGGGGGGAACTGCTGCTGCTAAGAGATTATTGCACCTTCAGCACAGGAGCTGGGCCCCTCCCGGTCAGTACGCTTCCATCGTGGGCCCTGCTGCGTGGCCTCTGGGCCGGAGGGAAGGGGGCACGTTCACGTCTGGCCTGTGCCTGTCTTTTTCTCCACCTCAGGTCCCCAGAGACTCCTGCCCGGCACTGTGGGGTGCCCTCTGGGAGGTGCCTTCCTCCTTCCCAGAGCACCGATTTTGGAGTTGGAGGAAACCTATATGGAGATCATTTAGCTCAGTGGTCGGCAAACTTTCTCTGTCATGAGCCAGATGTAAATATTTTAGGCTTTGTGGGCCACACGGTCTGTCTCAACTGCTCAACTCTGCTGCTGTCGTGTGAAAGCAGCCCTGACGACGGAAACAAATGGCGGGCCTGAGTGCCAATAAAACTTTATTTACTAGAACAGGCAAGGGCCGGTTCTGGCCACTGGGTCATAGTTTGCTGAGCTCTCATTTCGTGTCCAATATCCTCATTTTGCAGATGATGAAGCTGAGCTCCAGAGAGGTGAACTTAACCAACACAACACAGCGCCCAGAGCCGGCACAGAGCTCAGGAAGCCAGCTCCCATCTCGGCTGCCTTAGCCACCCCGGCTCCTTCCTCCCGGCCATGGGGTCCTGGGGCAGACGGAGACCTGAGTCCCGCAGGACCCGTCGGGATGTTTGTGCTTTCAATGACGTCGTAGAGAAAATAAAAACAGATAAAGGACTTTATTATTGTTATTAGTATTATTTTGTTGTTAATCGTCACCTGAGGATATTTCCCATTCATTTTGAGAGAGAATGGAAGGGAGGGAGAGAGACAGAGAGAAACATGGATGTGAGAGAGACATACCGATCGGTTGCTTCCCACATGCATCCCCAACTGGAACAGGGCATCGAGCCTGCTATTGAGTCATGTGTCCTTGACTGGAATCGAACCCGGGACCCTTCTGTCCTTGGGCCGATGCTCTATCCACTGAGCCAAACCAGCCAGGGTTATTATTATTTTTAAAAATACGTTCATTCAATTCAACTTCAAATCCTGGTAGGCAGCTACTGGAACTTCAGGCTCGTGAGGTTGGCCCAGGAACAGGACTGCAGGCAAACTTCGCTCCGGTTTAATTATGACTCATCTTTCCTGGGGCCTCACCATCCCCCACTCAGAGCCCAGGCCGGCTCACACCTGGCGCGGGTCCTCGGCACAGACGGCCCTTCTCCGCGGGCAGGGCGCCATGCCCACCTCCTGAGTCACGGGACTTGGCGGGGAAAGCCTGGGCTCCCAGGTCCCCCATGATGCCAGCTGTGCTCCGTAGTCAGAGCCTCTTGTCATTGTCACTGCCAACCGCGGGTGCCGTGCGCCCCAAATCAGAAGAAAGCAAAAGCTTTCAGGGGAAAGCTCCGGGGTCCGTGGGGACGGGTCCAGCGCTGGGCGCTCAGCTGTCCTTCCTCTCGGACGTGATCATTTCACATATTCCGACCACGCTGTTAGCACGTCAGACCGAAAATATTTCACGTGGAATAATGACAAATTGCCAACATCTCAACACCATCTTTTGATTAATGGGTCGTTCCTCAGAGATGGATCAGTTTGTTTGATTTGCTTCCGTGGGGTGACGAATGGCTATTTTAAAAATACTCAGCTCCGGCGTTCCCTCCACGAGATAATTCCTCCGCCTCGTGCGGCCCGGCCACGAAAATCGGACTTTATTGCCGGCCGGCCAGGCGTGAACGGCGCTCCCGGAGGAGCGGGCCGGCTCCGGCGCGGTGGCTGCGTGTTTCCATGCGGCTCCGCTGCCTGTGCGTCCAGCGGCTTCGCCAGGTGGCCCGCAGCCTCGCAGCGACATTTCCCCCTTCCTGCCTTTACTCCCTGATGGGAGATAACGAGGCAGGGATTCCCGTTGCGGGTGAAAGATGAACGGCTTATTGGGCAACCGTTTCTTAACTCTCCAGGGAGAGGCAGGACAGACGGCAGGCCGTGCGTCTGGCAGGAAAGGGCAGGCGCCCTTGCTACGATATTCATCAGGACATCAAGTTTAAGTTCCTAATTCTTGCTCTTATTTTCTTTTCCTTAGAGGGAAAAACCCCATTTTTTTCTGCTTACAACATCTAAGCTCAGGTTTTAAAAAAAATATATATTTTATTTATTTTTTACGGAGAGGAAGGGAGAGGGATAGAGAGTTAGAAACATCGACGAGAGAAACATCGATCAGCTGCCCCCTGCACACTCCCCACTGGGGATGTGCCCGCAACCAAGGTACATGCCCTTGACTGGAATCAAACCTGGGACCCTTCAGTCCGCAGGCTGACGTTCTATCCACTAAGCCAAACCGGTCAGGGCTAAGCTCAGGGTTTTGAGGGGTCTGCAGACACCCTGGTTTTGGCTGTATCCCGATGTCCCTTTTCTAGACCCTCGTCTGATGCAGGCCCGAGGTGGCTGAGGAGGGGACAAAGCTCGATGCTATTATCCAGGCTCCCTCAAAAGGACTTAGTTGTTTCAAAATTTTTAACGTTATTAGTTATTACTCTTCAATGTTTGACACAAGGTTATCAATATTGTAAGATGGTTTGTTGTCGTTGTTGTTAATCCTCACCAAAGGATTTTTTTTCCATTGATTTTTAGAGAGAGTGGAAGGGAGAGAAAGAGACAGAGAGAAACATTGAAGGGAGAGAGACACATCGATTGCTTGCCTTCTGCATGCATCCGACCAGGGCTGGGCAACCTGCAACTGAGGTACATGCCCTTGACCAGAATCGAACCCGGGACTCTTCAGTCCTAAGGCTGATGCTCTATCCAGGAGCCAAACCAGCTAGGGCCACCCTTGGGTTTTAACTTCTCTCTTTGATCTCACCCTTGGAGATAATTTTATTTTTCTCTGTAATTACAGTTAAAGATGAGCAAGTAAAAATGATAACCTTATTCCTAAAGTATCTATACTAATAAAAGCCTACGTGGCCCTCGCACCCTCGTGTCATCACAAGATGGCCGCCCCCACATTATCACAAGATGGCCACCCCCATGTGGTCACAAGATGGTCAGCAAAGGAAGGCAGTTGGGGGTGCCCAGGCTGGCAGGGGAGCAGTTAGGGGGCTATCAGGCTGGCAGGCGAGTGGTTAGGAGCCAGCTGTCCAGATTGTGAGAGGGATGTCCAACTGCCAGTTTAGGCCTTATCTGTGCATAGGGATTGGGCCTAAACTGGCAGTCGGACATCCCCTGAGGGGTTCCAGATTGGAGAGGGTGCAGGCTGGGCTGAGGGACACACCCCTGCCCCGTGCACAAATTTCGTGCACCGGGCCTCTAGTTCATAAATAAAACTAACATGTCTTCAACCCTTGTTAGGTGCCAGGCAGTGTGGTAAGTGCTGTCCCCACCCAAGTCCTTTAGTCGTCACGCTGTCCTTTGGGGCGAGGACTATTTATTCTAACCTCCCCTTTCCACGGAAGGCATGTGAGGCTGGAGAGGAAACCAGCCTGAACTGCACCTCTGACTTCAAGCTTCTCACTTCTGTGACGGAGAAAGCCGAGTGCCCGGCCGGGCACCTCTTGTTCCTGGGACATTCCAGCCTTCGCTTCTCAATGAGAAGGCAGCCCAGGGACGTCGCAGCTGCTGCTCTTCCCACTGGGATGCATTTTCCTCCAGCCCGGGCCCCGCTGGCCGGCAGAGCTGAGGAGTGTGGCTGGTCCCCACCCCGTCGCTGGAGCCTGGAGAATGTGGGTCTCAGAGCTGTCCGTCCACGCGGTCCCTGCCCTGGAGACAGCGGCTCGCCCTGGGCCCATTGGCTGGCTGATGGATTTTGCTCAGTAAAATAATCTGCATGTTGGAGGCTGCAGAAGGTTCTGGAAGCTGCAGAAGGTTCTGGAAGCTGCAGAAGGTTCTGGAAGCAGCGGAAGTTTCTGGAAGTGGCTTCCTCCCTCCCCCCATCTCTACCACTGGCAGAACCAGCTCAGAGTGAGCTGCCACCTTGCCATGCCCCGGCCCCCAGCACTCAGAAGGGAGGTCACCTGCCCTGCAGGTCCCCCGTTAGTAGCTCCAGCCTTTTATAAACTCATTTGTATTCATCCAGTTGCTGTTTTGGCTACAGAGAAATGCGTCCTCCTCGCTAGAATTACAAATAACTTGAGCAGAACTCCGCAGGCAAGACACATTCCTCGCGTTTGAACAGATGTATCTTTCCACACAAGGGTTTTCTTAAATCGCCCCCCGCCCCCATCTGTACATATATCCGATGGTGGTTTTAACAGAGAGGATGCATGGCTTGCTTGGCTCCTGCACCCCACTCCCACCTCCCGGCAGGTGAAAAACCCAAATCCTCGTGCCAGACATGCCCCTCGCCACACAGTCTTCTCTCCAGCCGGCGTGAGCTCACAAGGAACGGACCACTACGGACATTTTCCATAACCTTCTCCCTTCTCCCTTATTTGTACTCATTAGTCTGAAAAATCAGTGCCACCTAATATGCGAAACATGAGACATGGAAAGTTTTCCATAATATTCTTCTTATTCCTCATTTACACATGTCAGCCTAAGATTGGCATTACCAGCCCGGCTGGCGTGGCTCAGTGGCTGAGCGTCGACCTATGAACCATGAGGTCAGGGTTCGATTCCCGGTCGGGGCACAGGCCCGATTGTGGCTCAGTCCCCAGTGTGGGACATGCAGGAGGCAGCTGATCGATGCTTCTCTCTCATCATTGATGCTTCTATCTCTCTCTCCCTCTCCCTTCCTCTCTGAAATCAGTAAAATATATTTTACAAATGAAATCGGCATTACTGGACACAGGGAAGGAATGACATGAAGGCAATGCTGACTGTGGCACAGTGTCCACATCCTGGGGACCGGGGCTGGCTGGGCCCTGGCTCTGCTCCCGCCCGGACCGCACAGCGCACTCCCGGGAGCACAACCCGGGGGAGGGGTGGGGTGAGACCTGGAGAGGAGGCCAGAGGGTGAGCATCTCCGTGGTTACTGTATGCTCCCCTCCGCACCTCAGTTACAGATTAAGTCGCTGCTCCAGGACTCAGCTGCAGGGCAGGTGTGGGAGGGATGCATTTTCTTTATTTTAGAAAAACAAGCCCTCGGCGGTCAGGACAGCAGCCCCGTGGGAAGCTGGTTTGCAGGTCTCCTTTCAGGCACAGGTTGTGCTCTGCAAACAGGGCAGCAGCCAGGAGACTCCCCAGGGAAAAGGAGTGTGGGGGTCTCTGAGGGGCCGCCGCTGCAACACTGCCTCTCTCTGTCCCCACCTCACACAGCAGTTTCCACAGACAAGCGCAGGTGCCCCACTCGGGCAAGCCAACCAGCCTTTACTGAGCACCTACTGCGTGCCAGGCAGTGCTCAGGGGCGCAGGGAAGGTCAGCAGACATCCCGGGGTGCCTGCCCACAGAGGAGCCAGCTGTGGAAACAAGGGAGGGGCCAGGCCAGGCGCCCAGATGTGCCGCGTGGCCTGTGAATGACTGTGAGCTGGAGACAAGGCCCAGCTGACTCAGGAAGAGTATCCCCCCCCCCCCCTTAACTGCCTAAAGCATTTAGACCGGGGCCTGTGCCAGGACGAGAGCTGTCACCAGAGGGAACTTGCTACATCAGGAGGACGCGTGTGCGTGTCACAGCGCGGCGGATGATCACCAAGCACCTGTCCTCCTCCTCTCCTGGGAGGGTCCTCCTCCGTGAAGTCCCAGACCCTCCCCTCTGCTCCAGAGCTCAGGGTGCACGCCAGCCTCTATTCCTAATGCCAGCGCCTCTCACGACTGGGGGTGGGGGGTGGCGAGGGGCATGTATGCACAAAATGAAATCTGTGTTTCTCCTGTGAATCTGTCTCAGTCGATTCATCCGGAGGCCACCAAGGGACCTAGAGGGAAACCTTTCCTCTCCGACACAAGCATTTACGAGGTTAAGGTTCGGGTTACGATAAGGCCATATGATCATACAAACCTGATTCAGCCAAATCCAAGTGCGAACAGATACAAGTGCAGGCTACAGGGGAGGGGAGGAGGAGGGATTCTGACAGAGGCAGAGGCAGGGAGAGGCCCCAGCACAGCTGACAGGGTTCTGAAGAATAAACAGGCAGGACAGGGCCACTATTCCAAACAGCAGGAGGCAGTGCACCGGGTGGAGTCAAGGAGGACAGCCTGGAGGAGGGGAGATGGGAGACCATAGCAAATCCTTGAACAGCACAAATAAAGAAATAAGGGCTACAGCTCTGCAAATGAACACAAAAAGAACTCCAAGACAGACTGTTGACTAAAAAAACAAGATGAGAAACAAATTACATTAACTGCCCCCCACTAAAAACAATGTGATAGCTATCTATATAAAAGCCTAAGTGACCGTTTGACCGTCTGACCGTCTGGCCAGTAGCTATGACACGCACTGTCCACCAGGGGGCAGACGCTCAATGCACAGACATGGAAACATGGAACAGACAGATGAATCTCAGAGGGAAGGGGGGAAGGTGGAAGGTGGGAAGAGATTAACCAAAGATCTTATATGCATACTAGAAGCCCCGTGCACGGATTCATGCACCAGTGAGGTCCCTCAGCCTGGCCTGGGGGGATCGGGCCGAAATCGGCAGTCTGACATCCCCGGAGGGGTCCGGGATTGAGAGAGGGCGCAGGCCAGGTCGAGGGATTCCCACCAGGCTTCTAGTGTGCATATGTCTGTAAATGCACTTTTTAAAGGTCTCTATAATGCATATACCCTGAACTATAGAGTCTCTATGAGGGACAGGAGGGAATGAAGCTTGAGGGTGGGGGCCAGGTCGGACTTTAGCTTTTTTTCCTTTAATTTTTTTTTTTATGAATTAAGGAGAATATAGTCTGTATTACCTAGGTAATGAGAACATATTTTTACATTTAATCAATAATCTATTTACCTTCCATTGTAACACGTGGCTCTTAAGGGCATTGCATTATGTCTGTCTCTGTCTAGGCTTGGTCTTTCAAAGTCAAATGGATTCTGAATTTGAATCAGAATTACTGGTGCATAAAACCCAGAGCCACTGCCGAGGAAATGTGGCTTTCTCTGGGCTTTTTGTTTATAGGCACAGGAAGAGGCAGGAAAATAATTTATGGGAAAGTCGTTGTCTTTACGTTTTCCAGGAAGCCATGAAAATGACATTAAAATGGCTTTTTTTCAAAAAACTTCACTCGCTCAACCATAAAAACGCGTTCCCTGCACAGAAGACACGTCACAGCAATGCCTGAGTGGAACCCACTAGCAACTGGATCAGGACCCAGCGAGTTAGTTCTGCCCCGCGGTACCGTGTGACCTTGACAGCCGACCTCAGGTGCCAGGACTTTTATCATGAAGACAGAACATGAGTCTTAAAAAGTGTGCTTGCAACTTATTTTGAAAGTGAGATTCTAATCCAAGTCTTGCAGGACCTCTTATTCAAAAGCTGCATTGGTGGCGTTGAATAACCCCCCCCCCCCCCAAAATATATAAAGGCTTCTTTGGAAAATATGGTGAGAAAGAAAAATCAGTCTTTGGACTAAAGAAAACATTGAAGTTTGATGGGAAATGGATTTGTGCCGAAAGGAATCCACCCCCATGTATGTGCAGCTGGCGCTCGGGCCCTATGAAGTCGCTGTGCCACCTACCAGATGCCTCGTCTCCCCACCTCTGTCTTGGTGACGACACCGTGTGTCCCCAGCTATCTGGCCCTTTGAGTCACCACACCCCTGTTTGGTTCAGGTCTATTTGCCGGCACCGCGGGACCCTCGGCTCACATCTGGGCGCTGCTCCTGAAATGCCAGAAACCAGGTCACTTCAGCGGGGGCTGCGATTCCCGAGCTCAGCCACCCTCCGCCCAGTGAGCACACTCGGGGGGCCGGGGTGACCCGCGAGGCTCGGCCGGGCAGGACTGCACATCTGGCCGTACCTCCCACCAGCGAGTGGGAAGGAGCCGGGCACAGAGTCCAGCTGGACAGAGGGACAGGACAGTGAGCGCAGGAGGGGCCTGCTGTGTTGCCCTGCTGTGGGGGGCAGGGGAAGCCCAGCACGTTCTCGCGTTTGGCATCAGATCACCGAGGGGTCGTGCCCGCGAGCCAGGCTCTGTGGCCCCGTGGGAAGATGCTTTCGGCTTACCATCGTAAACTGAACTTCTGTGCCCCGCACCCACCTCTGAGCTATCACTGAGGCTTTCAAATCATGGTTACGAAGCCCTGGCCGGTGTGGCTCAGTGGATAGAGCGTCGGCCTGTAGACCAAAGGGTCCCGGGTTCGATTCTGGTCAAGGGCATGTACCTTGGTTCCAGTCTCCTCCCTGGCCTGGGCCCTGTTTGGGGCTCATGCAGGAGGCAACCCATCGATGTGTGTCTCTCACATTGATGTTTCTCTGTCTTTCCCTCTCTCTTCCACTCTCTCTAAAAACCAATGGAAAAATACCCTCGGGTGAGGATTAACAACAATAACAACGGTTACAGGGACGCTGTGCCAACGTGGGAAACACTGGTGTAGGCTGAGCCAGGGACAGGGCAGACCACGGGCAGCTGCGCGCTGTGGGAATAAGCGGCGAACCCTGGCCCGCAGGCGCCCGGCCGGCCGAGCCCGGGAAAAAGGCAGCAGTTCAGTTTCCTGGGGGAAGAGTTTCATTTAACAATCCCACCCTATTCATGGGAACAGGTAATTCTACACATATTCACCAGGTTATACCAACGACACCAATCCGCCCCGAGGCGGAATCCGGCTTGTCGGGAACCCGGGTGTCCTGGGGGCAGGGCGGGTAGGACTACGACTCGGGGCTGCCTGGGAGAGCTGTGACCGAGCGCAGGACAGCGTGGGAGCCCGCGTGCTCCGGGCCCCTCCCGCATGCTCCTGCCTTACCGCAAATGCCGAGACAGTCTGGCGACCGAAGCCCCGGCACCTTCCCCCATGACAGCACGGTGCACAGCTGCCTCCCAGCCTGCATCCCCCCGCCCCCCCCCGACCTACACCAGCTCCTCTGCTGTCTGCCATCCAGCTCACGCGCCCCATTTTCACGGCGCTTCCCAGCCCGGCGCACGCGTGCTGTGGCCCGTGTGCTCACCCCTCTTCCAACACTCATGGGTCAATAGCATGAGAGAATCCAGCATCGGCCCAGCCACCGCAAGGAGTGACCCCCCACCCACCCCAGCAACGCAGGATGGAGCCTTCGCCGGCGGGGGGTGGGGGGGGCAGCGAGCGTGGTCTCACTGCAGTGACAGCCTTGGGAGTGGGCTCTGTCCAAAACGGGGCAGTGGGGTGTTGACTCGGATACACCTGCCGTGGAAAAGCGTGTCCTATAAACAAACAGCACCTCTGTAAGCCCCGTGGCGGCGGTGGGGAAAAGCACCTGCTACAACGCTCAGCGAAAAGGACCGTGCGGAGTTGTATGCAGGTTACGATGATAAATGTGAAAGGTACCTCTACAGGCGGGAAAGGAGGACAAAGGCAGATGCGTGTTAACACACATGCATCCGAATATGAGCGCATGTGTGACTGCAAGTTCGTGTGGGAGGAATAGACGGTGCGACAGAGACGGGTGGGGTCCCTGGACAGCTCTGAGCCTCAGGGGGTGAGATCCTGACTTAACACAGTTTCTCTGTCTACGGACGCACAGCTCTTCTGTAACCCTGTGCGCGTGCGTGTGTGTGTGTGTGTGTGTGTGTGTGTGTGTGGCGGGGTAGGGGTGAGCAGAGCGAGGGGACATCGTGCAAGCGGCTCAGGCGATGCCCTTCCCCTCGCTGCGCGTAGACTCACATGATTTAGTGACGCGCAGTGGCCCGCGGGCGCTCTCACCACGCTCTGTGACCTGAGCTGCTCTATGGGGTCATCACAGCAGCCTAGCGACGCGGACTGCATTGTGCCCGTTTTACAAAGAGTGCCCTGAGGCCCTGGGCCCAAGGCTCCAGCGTAGTGGATGGTCCGGCTGGGACGTGCACCCCGCCGGCTCCAGGCCCCACCCTGACCGCCGTGCTATCACGTGTGCTCTACCCTCCTCTTTCCCGAACGCGAGGCAAGGCCGCCATCCACACGCATGGACTTCCTGATATTTTAATAAACCTCACACACACACGCATCTCCTCTGACCTGGAAACTCTGACTTCATTTGCCCGGGAAGCACACCTCAGACAGCAGCGCGTCCAGACCCCGGTCACGGGCCAGTGACATCGACACCAACTCCTTTGCCGCTGCCCCCGGTCAGCAGCCCCCCCTGTGACAGGGACCGCTCTGCCATCACTCCTGCTTCCTGGGACCCCTGGGCGGGCGGGCGCTGTGGGCTCCTGGGCTGAGCCTGCACCGGATCCCACCCTAAATGCCCCCGAGGCTGGGAGGAAAGGAACCCCTCTGGAGGCGCCTGGATGGTCACGCGCTGGGAACCCCGACTCACCCCTCCTGGGAGCTTCGCAGCAGCTCATGGCCACACACCATCGATCGCAGCTGCCGCGCTCGCTCCTGTCCCCCTGGGAGCCGCCCGAGCCTGGGCCTCGGTGGCCCGAGGGTGGCCTTGCAGAGCACAGCGACCGACTGCGCGGGATGAATAATTGACGCATTGGAATGGAATTACCGACGAGGTTCCGGCCACCCGCAGGCCACACCTGTCCTTGTCCCGGCTGCCTCTCCCTGGGGGACTGGTCTCCGCAGAAACCACACGGGTGCCAGCACCGGGCACCGCCTCCTGGCTGGGAACACACCCACACGCTCCTGTTTCAGGCTCAGGCTCATTAGCACCCCCTGGCAGGTGCCCTCCGCCCGGCAGGAGGGGTGTGAAAACCCCAGCAGGCAGCCACGCGCCCCCACCCCTCCACAGAGGGCGGAGGGACCACCGGCTGGGGCTGGCTCTGGAGTGGAGGGAGCCCCAATTTCCAGAGAGCAAGCGCTGCTCCTCCATTTCCAGGCATTTTCCCAGCAGATATTTAGTGAGCACCTACCAGGTGCCAGCTCGGTGCCATGCGGGGTGGGGGTGGGGAGGAAGGGGAGGCAGTCAGGAAACCACAGTGCGGGGTAGGGGTGAGCAGAGCGAGGGGACATCGTGCAAGCGGCTCAGGCGATGCCCTTCCCCTCGCTGCGCGTAGACTCACATGATTTAGTGACGCGCAGTGGCCCGCGGGCGCTCTCACCACGCTCTGTGACCTGAGCTGCTCTATGGGGTCATCACAGCAGCCTAGCGACGCGGACTGCATTGTGCCCGTTTTACAAAGAGTGCCCTGAGGCCCTGGGCCCAAGGCTCCAGCGTAGTGGATGGTCCGGCTGGGACGTGCACCCCGCCGGCTCCAGGCCCCACCCTGACCGCCGTGCTATCACGTGTGCTCTACCCTCCTCTTTCCCGAACGCGAGGCAAGGCCGCCATCCACACGCATGAAGCCCTTGGGGAAGCGGAGGACCCCCCGTGACACACTGCTTCGCCTGGTTCTGGCTCACACGTCCCGTGGGTCCCTAACGTGGGCGGGAGGCCGCGTGATTCTCGGGCCGTTTGCCAGGTGAGGAAGCCGGGCGCGGGGCCACCCACGCCTGCAGCGGGGCCTGTGTCACTGGTGCCGTCCGCCGGCTGGGCTGCCCCTGCTTTGGCTGGGACGCGGTGGCCGGGCTTCAGTTCGGGGACCAGTGGGTGACACTCGAGAAGACAGGAGCCACACCAGCTCCCACCTCCCACTTACCGCCTTCCGCCTCCGCCAATCAGGTTTCCATTACATGGGCCGGCGCTGCCTGCTAGCCAGGTGGGTGGTGGGTGCCCCCAGGACCCCGTGGGAGACAGCAGGATGGCACCTGCCCTGGCAGGTCGTCGCCCTGGGCCCATTCTGCTGCCATCCCCCCATCTTTTGTGGTTGTTGTTAAACCTCACCTGAGGATAGTTTTTTCCACTGATTTTTAGAGAGAGTGGAAGGGAGGGAGGGAGGAAAGAGAGAAACATGGATGTGAGAGAGACACATTGATTGGTTGCCTCCCGACTAGGGCAAGAGATCGAACCTGCAACCCAGGTACATGCCCTTGATGGGGAACTGAACCCGAGACCCTTCAGTGCGAAGGCCGATAGATGCTCTAACCACTGAGCAATGCCAGCCAGTGGGGGGGGGGGCATCTTTTAAATATATTTTTATTGATTTCAGAGAGGAAGGGAGAGGGAGATAGAATCATTGATCGGCTACCTCCTGCACACCCCACACTGGGGGTCGAGCCTGCACTCAGGCACGTGCCCTCACCCGGAATCCAACTGTGACCTTCTGGTTCCCAGGCCGATGCTCAACCCCTGAGCCACACCGGCCCCCTTTCTTGAGGCAGACAGCACTGAGGACAAGGGCCTGTCCCTGAGTGAGGGGTGCCAGGGAACCCAGCCCGAGAGCAGAACCAGGGGGCCCTCACTCCTGGGCACCCAGACCCTACCCACAGGGTAGACGTAGCCGCGTGCCCTCACCCGGAATCCAACTGTGACCTTCTGGTTCCCAGGCCGATGCTCAACCCCTGAGCCACACCGGCCCCCTTTCTTGAGGCAGACAGCACTGAGGACAAGGGCCTGTCCCTGAGTGAGGGGTGCCAGGGAACCCAGCCCGAGAGCAGAACCAGGGGGCCCTCACCCAGACCCTACCCACAGGGTAGACGTAGCCGGATCCCAAGTCCCTGAGAAGTATTGGCCCCGGAGGCGGATGTTCTCCCAGGCCCGGCCAGGCAGCTCTGCCTCCACCACTTGACTCTCCAGGAGGGCCAGGGGGTTGGAGTGGGGATTCGGCCTGAGCAGCCACGCTGAGCCCGGGGAGAATTTGGACTTGGCTGGGGCCGACCCACAGGCACCCCGGAGCGCACTCAGATGCCCCGCCAGCCCAAGCGAAACCTCCCCGTGTTTCACCC
>NW_006298519.1:227807-231831 GCF_000327345.1 Myotis davidii
GACGGGGCTGGACAGCTGGAGAGACGGCAGCGACCGCGCTGAAATACGAGGTCGGGGGCCAGGCTGCAGGACAAGGGCAGAGGGAGACGCGCACGCAGCAGCCATGCGGAAGCCATCAGGACAGTAAATTTACTGATTGTCGAAGGTAACTTAATAGCAAAACCACACGCTCTGCCTCAACCCCGCAGCTCCCGCAGCCTGTGTGCTGCATCGGCTCGCGGGAGCGTGTGCGGCCATGTCGGTGGAAACCAGGCAAAAAGGCTTGCGTGCCTGTAGGGGACTGGAGAGTAAATGCCTTCCAGCCCCAACCAATGTAGGGAGCTGGGGTCTGAGGCATTATTTTTCTTTTTAAATATATATTTTTTAATTGATTTCAGACAGGAAGGGAGAGAGGGAGAGATAGAAAGATCAATGATGAGAGAGAATCATGGATCGGCTGCCTCCTGCACGCCCCCTACTGGGGATCAAGCCCGCAACCTGGGCATGTGCCCCGACAGGTAATCAAACTGTGACCTCCTGGTTCATAGCTTGATGCTCAACCACTGAGCCACACCAGCTGGGCTGAGATTTCAGTTTTATGGACCAAGTTTGCTTCTGCCGGAATGTTCCCAGGAGACGTCCGGCCAAGCCCGTTCGGGGGCTGAGTGGAGGAGGGGAGAGGTCCCTCAGACTCTTCTTACCCCTGGGGCCTCGCTGAGGGCGGTCAGTGTTTCTGAGAGACCTAAGCCCTCCCTCCAGCTGCCAGAGTAAGAGCCAGCGGGGACGTCCTGAGAGGGCCCCCCCAAACCTTCCCAGGAAGCAGAGGCTGTAGCCTGGGCCTGCCTACAGTCTGGAGAGAAATCACATTCCCAGGCCATCCAACCTCTAGCTGCCATGACGTTTATTCCTGGGCTACACCAGAGGCACATGGGAGTTTGCACCTTGTTTTAGTTTTTACTCCCTGAAGGATTACTTTGGCTAAATCGCACGTTAGTCTCACCTTATGGGCCCACTTCTAAAGAAAGTGCGTTCACGCCCGGCCGGCGTGGCTCAGTGGTTGAGTGTCGACCTATGAACCACAAGGTCAGGGTTCAATTGTCCCGGTCAAGGCACATGCCCAGGTTGTGGGCTCGATCCCCAGTGTGGGGCATGCAGGAGGCAGCCAATCAGTGAGTGATTCTCTCTCATCATTGATGTTTCTGTCTCTCTATCCCCCTCCCTTCCTCTCTGAAATCCATATTTAAAAAAAGAAAAAGGAAAGCGTTTAGGAAACAGATTCTCGGCAGCCCTGGGGTGGGAGGGGCGTTCCGGAGCCGCAGGAAGCCGGTCTCTGACCTCTGCGTCAGGACAGTTGCCCCACACGATCCCTCTCAGGCCGCATGCCAGGAGGAGCTGTGCCTGCTCCACAGCTGGTTCGGTGTCAGTCACTAGACACCGGAGCTCCTGGTGGTCACGTGATGCCTTTGGGTTGATGCAGGACTCGCCGATCCACCCCCCCAACCCCAAGATGGACAAGGCGTAGCCCGTGCGCTTTCCGCCGTCCTCTCCCCGCTGTCTTTGCTCCGCTCCCCGTCACACGTCCCTCAACACATGCACTTGTCTTTCTTATTGTGAAAAATTCCCAACAAATGTAAACATTTACCCTCGTTATTGTACAGTATTTCCAACATACATAAAACAGCGGGCGTACTGTAATGCGCCCTCATATATCCATCACCACGCTTAATGGTTTTCAACTCTGAGCCGATCTCCAAACATTTCCTTTCATCTTATTGGGGTTTTGCATCTTTGCAAGCCCCCGGACATTTGACAACCACCACAAGTCGCCGGTCTCATCTGGAGGTGATTTTGCACACCCTCGCCCCCCCCTACCCCCTGCTCCCCCAGGACATTTGGCAAAATAAGCAGAGACATTGCCAGTCGTCACCCTGGGCGGGTAGCGGGGCACTGACCTCTGTGCAGTCAGGGGTGCTGCTCGCCCCCAGGACGCTCCGGACGACCCCACCGCACAGCGTGACCCGGCTGCCGATGGCCACAGGCCGAGGTGGACAAACCGCGCAGAAGAAGAAAAGTCGGTTCCTGGGAAGTCGGCTCTGAATAAAGCACAGGCCGCGTGTTCAAGCTGAGAAGTATTCCGAAGGCCGGAGGCCGTGTGGCTTATGGTACACGCGTGGTGCGTGCGCTGAGTCACCAGCCAGAAACACGTCGGCAGGGGCTGTTGGGACAGGGGACTGCGAGGCTGGAGGACAGGGTGGACAAAGACTTACTGGATAAACCCAAGGACTTAGATGCTTATTGCATAGCCCATGGACATGGGCAATAGGCTGGGGGGAGGTAGAGGCTGGGAGGAGGGGGGATGGGAGGAGAAAAGGGAGAAATCTGTGATACTATCAACAGTAAAACATGTTTAAAAAAATGATGTCCTGCCCAGTCAGTGTGGCTCCATGGTTGAGTGTCAATCTATGAACCAGGAGGTCAGGGTTCAATTCCTGGTCAGGGCACAGGCCCAGGTTGCAGGCTCGATCCCCAGTGGGGGGCCTGCAGGAGGCAGCCGATCAATGATTCTCTCATCATTGATGTTTCTCTCTCCCTCCCTCTCCCTTCCTCTCTGAAACCAATGAAAATATATTTTTTAAAGACTTACTCTTCACTATATAACTTCGTGTCTTTTATGTTTTATAATGTACGTGTGTCCCAACTACTTAAAATAGTGCTTTTTTGAATAACATGGGGCACATGGACTGTTTTCAAAGAATTAAAAAATATGAAAGTTTTATTTCCAAGTAAAGGTTAAGCATGGCTGTGTGAGGAGACCAGAAAGAACTTCCCTACGGGGTCCCAGGGCTCGGCGGGCCTGTCGGCACCGAGAGCGGCCAGGGAATCAGAAACACACGGTGGGCGGCGTCTGGCCCCGCAGGACGGATCGATTGTGGGAACGCGGGGTCGAACGCAATGTGCCGGTGCCAACCACGGACACTATGAGCCCTCAGCTCAGGCAGTGGGCCTCCCAGGGCCAGGCAGAGGGGCGGGCCTGCAGCCATGCCCGGCAGTGCAGGCAGGAGCAGCCCCAAGTCCTGAGGGGTCCTGCCCCAGCCGCGAGTGGCCACATGCCCAGGGAAGCCCTGGCCCTCGTCTGGTCTCCCAGAGGAGACGGCCCTGGTGGGTTGAAAGTGGTGTTGGAAGTGAGGTGAGGCCTTGATTCTCTCAAAGACCACCGTTCCCCCCAGTAGGCCCAGCAGGAAGGCTGCACTTAGTAGGCTCACAGACCCACCGCCTCTCCATCCGCCTCTTCCTCCAGGCGCCCCTCCCCCTCGGCTCCACTCCCAAGGGCTTGTGTGGGTTGCTTTTGTTTGCCGTGCGCCCCTCTACCTGGCCTTTGCACATGCCGTTCCCTCTCCCATGTACACTCTTCCTTGCGCTCTTTCCCAGTTGGTGTCTGCTCCGCTTCCCCCTCCAGGAAGCCCGCCCTGACTGCCCTTGGAAGTCACTGGGACTCCTTCTCGGGGGCAGGCATGAATAAATGCCCATCTCCTCTCTGGGCTCTGAGCTTCGTGGAGGAGGTCCGAGTCCAGTTTGTTGGCCTGGGCCTGGCTCAGGACCCAGCACATACTTGGGACTCTGCAAGTGTCCGCTGACCAAGGGACCCAGTGAGTCAGAACGACACTGCCCAGAGCTGTGCACCCTGAGCGCTGGGCCAGGCATCTTGGAAGAGCAGCTGGTGGGAGGGGCAGGGGCCTCCGGGGTGTGGGGCAGCGGGCGGCCTGGCATCTTCTGTGACTTCCCCGGGGGCAGGGGCCCACGTGTGGCCAGGTCTGGTGGATCGTACCCAGACCACACCGCAGCCTCTTCCATTTCTCCCCTCCTACCTGGCCCTGATGGACTAAGGCTGCCTCACTGATGCTCAGGTGATGAGTTAATCGCCCCCTAAGGTTGATCAGGGGTGTGGAGGTAGGTCAGGGGTGTGGGAGGTAGCTGAGGGGTGTGGAGGGTAGGTCGGGGGTGTTAGGTTTGTTCATGGGTGTGGGGGGTTGGTCATGGGTATGGG
>NW_006298519.1:231862-237420 GCF_000327345.1 Myotis davidii
GGTTGGTCGGGGGTGTGGGGGGTTGGTCAAGGGTGTGGAGCTCAGGAGTAGGAACTGAGATTCTCCAGGACAATCTGGGGAACACGAGGAGCCCCTCCCAAGATGACACTGGAGCGGGTGACAGGTCCCCGCCTTCCCTGGCTATGGGGACCCCAGCTGTCGGGCCTGCCCTTCTCCCATAATGCCCTGGGCGTGTTCCAGGTGCTGAGCGGTGGTGATGGGGACCTTGTTATGTCTGGTGCCCAGCTAGGCTGTTCCCCGAGAGCAAGACTGTGGGAGTCTCCTTCCCTTTCACCCCCAAGCCACGCTCAGCGCCTCGAGCATCGAGCTGCTCAGTGAATGTCTACAGGGAGGGCTCCCCACTTCTGCGTGGGTCGAGTGCCCAGGGGGCTCCTTTTTAAAAACTTGTCCCTCTGGCCATGATTTCTGTCAGCATGAGCAGCAGTGGAGATGCAAAGAAAGGGGCCTCGGTTCCAGCCAGACTTGTCCATTCCTTCAGGTGTTCCTCACACATACACACACGTGCACACACATGCACACACAGAGACACATGCACACACAGACACACACACGCACACACACCTGCAGCTACTGAGAATTCTCACAGAGCAAGCGCGGTGAAGTGTAAGGAAACGTAAAGTGAGAAAGACGGATTTGGTGCTGAAAAGTGAATTGATGGGGAGAAAGGACGTGTGGGCTCCAGCGTGAGAGGAGCTGCGATGCAGAGGCCCCGCGGAGCCCGGGCGGGCAGACGGCAGGTGTGCAGCCCCTGGGGGACCCCGCAGGCCCCGAGGCCGGTTCCCTTCACTGGTTTCTAGACAGAACCTCGGCAATGTGTCCTGGACTTGCGCCTGCCCTGAGGCTGTGGGAGGGGGTGCTCCCAGGACCCCCAACCTCTCACAGCAGCTTTCTAGTGAGGGGCGGGGCTCTGGGCTCCCCCGCAGGTAGGAGTCACCTGCCCCAGGGGAGAGTGCTGAAGCCGAGGGGGGCCGAATCAGAGAACTCCCCTCCTCCTGCGGGTCTTCGCCCCCCAGTCCCCTCCCCCAGCTTCCTGCGGCAGCCCCTCCCCGGCCTGGGGCGCACACCTTTCCTGGGGCTTAGTGCTTAGCTTTTCTCCTGACACGGACGGCCCGAAGGCCACGTGTGTCGCAGGCTCTGTGACATCTCTCCCTCCCGGCTGTGGGCTGCAATGACCCCTCAGGGCATTGCTCCCCGCCCTGTCCCAGCATCACTGCCTGTGCCTGGACCGCGGGACGCGGGCCCCTGTCCAGTGGCGGAAGGATGGACCAACTGGAGTCAGGCGCTGCCTTGGGAGCGGTGACGATGCTGTGTTTCCATCTATTTAAAGACACGGCCTTTCTAAAGGCCCTAAAACACTGCGTGGTCCCACTCTAATCTTTAAAAAATACGTTTTCAGTGATTTTTAGGGAGAGAGGAAGGGAGAGGGATAGAGACATGGAAACATCCATGACAGAGAAACATCGTCCATCGGCCACCGCCTGCATGCCCCACACTGGGATCGAGCCCGCAACCTGTGCATGTGCCCTGACCGGGAATCGAACCCTGACCTCCTGGTCCTAGGTCAATGCCTGCAGGGAGACAGGCACCCACAGAGACGTGGAGGGAGGAGGCCCAGTGGCGTCGGGGCAGAGACTGGAGGAGGCGTCTGCAAGCCAAACCCCTGGGCTGCCAGCAGCTCCCAAGGGGACACAAGGGGCCTGGGAGGACTCCCTCAGAGCCTCCCTCAGAGTCAGCCCTGCAGACACCCTGACCTCGGACCCCAGCCCTGCAGACACCCAGCCTCCAGGTTGAGAGAAATACCTCCTGTGTAAGCCCAGGAGCCCCTGGGAACTAATCAGGGACTCGGTGGCCTAGACGACCCCCTCTGGGGCTCCCCGTTAGGACAAAGGAGGGGACCCCAGGGAGGCCCCAAGCCGACACCGCTCACCCTCGGACAGGCTTTGTCCCAAGCTCCTCCTGCAGGAGCTGCGGGGGAACTCGGTCCACGCCCTTCTCAGCACAGGGCTCTCCCTCACGGCCCAGTCCTGGCCGCCTGGCCTCCCGGCCCACAGACTTGATCATCATTTTGCCCGGCTGTGGGCAGGTGCCCTGCCCAGGGTAGAGGCCGCAGGCGGCTGTTGGATGGCAGCCCGCGAGTGCTCCAGAGAGGAGCTGGGTCTCAGCGTCGGGGAAGCTGCTTTTCTGCGCTGGGTCTGAGACACACCTGGGGGCAGGTACCTCCAGCCAGATCCATCCCAAGGGCCCCTCCTGGAGGCCTGGAGGTGCCAGGCGCCATCCCTCAGCCCACACGAGGGGGAGGGGGGGCATACACATTTTCACGTGGAAAATAAAATAGCGTCGAGTGAAGTTCTCACTTGTTGTTGGACATAAACAGACAACCACTCGGTTCAACACCGTCTGTCCCGTCGGCCGAAACGCGCTCAGCGTGGCCCATCGGTCCGGCCGCTCCGGAGCCAGACTAGCTGGTCCTTGCCTGCTGTCCTCATCGCTTTAAAAGGACGGAGGGAAGGGGGAAGCAGGCTGCCCCCTGTGAGCTCCCCCGCTCGCTCACAGCAAGAAATGGGAGGAGAGGTGAGTTCCCACGTCCATCAGTCACCCACCGGAACATTTGCAACCGATTATGTTGTTGGGAGCTGGCGCTGGGGCCCGAGGCGTCCCTGGGAGCCGCTCGCTGGCACGAGCCAAACGCAGGCAAACGAGAAGGCACCTCAGAACGTGCGGGAGGAACACTCCCCGTCATAAAAAGGGAATGGAGACCCCAGTGCTTTTCTCAGCGGCAAAGCATCCAGGGTTGCTGTAAAAACCAGTAATGAGCTAAGAATGGTTCTGGCACCTGCCCAGACGTGTGCGCGTCGCTGTCCGCGTTAGCGGACCGTGGGCTTCCCGGGCCCCTGTCCTGGTGAAGGCCGCCCCCGGGAGCGATGGCTGTGCGAATGGACACGGACTCCAGGCCACACTCACGCCAAACCGAGTGGACCTGCTGCAGGACTCACTAACCTGCAAGGGCCACTCTTTTTAAAAAAAAATATTTTTGTTGATTTCAGAGAGGTGTGTGGGGGAGAGAGAGAGAGAGAGAGAGAGAGAGAAACATCAATGATGAGAATCATGGATCAGCTGCCTCCTGCACGCCCCACCCTGGGGATCGAGCCCACAGCCCAGGCACGTGCCTTGACCCGGAATCGAACTGTGACCTCCTGGTTCATAGGTTGATGCTAAACCACTGAGCCACGCCAGCTGGCAAGTCATGCTCTCACGGTGGCTTCGAGAGACAACCATGACCAAGTTAAATGAAGACTCACACCTGAGCCCCAGTCACCCCTGCCTTTGGCCAAGCTGGCTTATGCTGACTTATGAAATAAACTAACCGTGAATTTCTATGACACAACAGGACAAACAGAGCGACTCCTGAACCCAGCAGGACCTCCACGTTTTCTGGGAGGAACGTGTCGAATGCCCGCTGCTCTCTCCATGGAGGGAAGGCCTGCTCCCCACACCCCGTTCCGCCTCTGCTTGGGGGTTTCTGACCGATTCCAGGTCACCTGCTGGTTCCCGGGCGCGTTGTTTTCCCTGCCTGGGCTCTGGGGGTGCAGAGCCCCCACCCCGTCCTCATCTCTAAGTGGAATATCTCAGCTGTCCCACCGCCCAGGCCGGGCTGAGATCCAACAGGCCAAGCCCTGGGCACGGGCCTACAGGACGTGCTCCGTCAGCGTGGCTGGACATGGAGCCTCCCTCGGAGCTGACCCTGGGAGCCCAGGGGACTCCTCCCTGTGATGGGCTCTGGTTCCCTGAGGTCAGAGGCGCCAGGCACAGAGAAGGCCGAGGTGAAGGTGCGTTTCAGCACCGAGGCGGCCGGCCGCTCCCGCAGGCGGCTCCCCCGTGGGACAGACCCTGCTCCTGGCGCACACAGGCCGCACCTTCCAGCGTTCCTGCTCGCTGCCGTCCTGGGCCAGTGCTCGGGGAACCAACAGCCAACCCAGCACCCGGAGCCTTTCCCCCATCTCCTGCGCCTGCATCCCCAGAGCCCTGCACCCACTCCAGGCTCAACGGGGCGACGCCTTAGCAAGGGCCAGGCCCAGCTGCGCTGACCAGTGGACACCCCTCCCAGCGACTCTCCCCAACAGGATGGAACACCCGCCTCCCTGGGTAGCCAGCCACGGCAGGACCTTCTACCGTCACTGGCACCTGGAGGGAGATAGTCTAGTCCCGTGGCACCTGCGTGGGAGAGGAGATCATGTGGCCGATGCACCAGTGTGTCTGTGGAGGCCGCCTGGCTCCGAAGGCGGGACCCCCCCTCACCTCCTCCAGCCTCCCCAGTGAGGGACATGGGTGCCTCCTGCTGCAGGCTTGGCCCCTGGGGCACACAGACCCCGCCCCCAAAAATGGACGTGTTCATGTAGAACCACGGGCCAGGTCAGAGGTGCCCCACAGGGCGTCAGGCCTGCCTGGTCCTGTGGGCTTCACTCACTCGTTCCTCCCGCTCTGCACAGAGGCCAGCTACTGTTATGATGGCCATTCCACAAAGGGGGAAAGCGTGGCACAGAGAGGTTAAGAAACTTGCCTCAAGTCACACAGCTGGGATGACGAACCTGAGATCCGAGGTCGGAAGCAGTATCATGGGGTTTAAACCGCTGCATATGGTGTTCCCCACAGCGGATGGCTGACATCCCAACTGTATTTTAAGTACCTTACCGGAGAGGGAGCCAGACCCTAACCCCTTCCCCCGCCAACACACACACAGGATGTGCTAACATCCAGGACGCTAATAAATCCTGACTGCTCTGCCCCCACTCGCAGCACTGAGAGGCCTGAGGCAGCCTGGGAGGATCCCCAAGTCTGATGGGTCTGCCATAATCCCCTCTAATCCTCAGGCCTCCCCCAAATCACGGCCTCCAGTGTCTCTCACCAGACTCCTCCCTGCTGATAGAATTGTTTCATTTGCGGGGCACCCGAGCTGCTGCGGACGGGAGGAAGGGCCAGCCTGCCCACCTCGGGGGCCCTGGGCGTGAGCCGGGGTGGATGTTGGGCAAGTGAACGGTTGAACACCTCTCGCTCTGCCTACCTGGGACCCAGGGTGCTTTCCTAGCTCACCCGTGACACATGCCCAGCGCAGAGCGCGCTGGTTTCAGAACTCAGAATACATTAGGAGGGGTTTTAAACAAACTGCCAAGCGATGAGATGCTCCACCCGCCTTGGCTCCCGCAGAAATCACTGGAGAATACGGCCGGAGGGGCAGCTGTGGGGCCGTGACCGCGCCGGCTCCACGCGGGAGTGGGCTGGGAAGTGGGGCTTGGCTGCCGGCGCCCGCCCAGGGGCTGGGGAGGGGGTGCGCTGTTAGGCTGCAAACCAGACTTAGCCGCGATTTAGTCTCATTACGTTGTAAGGAAACAGGCAGCATGTTCCAAGGTCGTAAGTTTTCTCCAGCGTTCGCAGTGTTTCGTGAGAGCGAGGCGGGGGAGCCTCTGGGGCCGGGTGATGGATGAGGGCGGGACGGGGCGGAGCTCGTTGCGCCACGGGCTGCCCTGCCCATGGATTCCCTG
>NW_006298519.1:237840-243809 GCF_000327345.1 Myotis davidii
TCGGAGAGGAAGGGACCTCGAGGGAGAGAGAGATAGAAACATCAATGATGAGAGAGAATCATGGATCGGCTGCCTCCTGCACGCCCCCTACTGGGATTAAACCCACAACCCGGGCCTGTGCTGTGACTAGGAATCGAACCGTGATCTCCTGGGTCAGAGGTCAACACTCAACCACTGAGCGCGGGACGGGGCGGAGCTCGTTGCGCCATGGGCTGCCCTGCCCACGGTTTCCCTTTCCCGGCCCTTGGTGTGTGTGACGCTCTCCAAAGCCAGGCAGGTCCCCCCTGGGCTCTGAGCGCAAACAGGAGCTCCCGAGACGGCACAGGGGACACACGGCCGGGCCGGCCTGCCTTTCTGTGTGTGCGTGTGCATGTGCATGTATGTGCGTGTGTGTGTATGTGCATGTGTGCGTGCGTGTGCGTGTAGGTGTGTGCGTGTGTGTGTCTACTCGGGCCCACACCTCCCCCCCAGGTCACTCCACACATTGAGTCTAGCCCCCCCAGGGACAAATTCTGAGAAGTCTGGCTTTGATCATCCCCATCCCTGCATCTCCAGTTTTATCTGCAAAGAGGTCCCTCCACAAGCATCAGCCCCAGATTGCAGCATTCAGGGACCTTGGCAGGGCTCTGAGCTGTCTGGTCGATGGTGAGTAATTTGTTTTTTCCTTTTTTAAAAAAAATATGTTTTTATTGATTTCAGAGAGGAAGGGACCTCGAGGGAGAGAGAGATAGAAACATCAATGATGAGAGAGAATCATGGATCGGCTGCCTCCTGCACGCCCCCTACTGGGATTAAACCCACAACCCGGGCCTGTGCTGTGACTAGGAATCGAACCGTGATCTCCTGGGTCAGAGGTCAACACTCAACCACTGAGCCAGGCCGGTCGGGTTGGTGAGTCATTTTATTACAATAGTCTCCCCTTATCCACAGGGGACCCTCTCCCAGCCCCCCAGTGCTGCCTGGCACCATGGATAGTACCCAACCCTACAGACTATAACTGTACCCTTATGCTACCCTACCTGTTTCTTCTAACATACATACCTATGATCAAGTTTAATTTATAAATTAGGCCCAGGAAAAGATGAATAATAGCTAATAACAAAATAGAATCATTACAACAGTAACGAAAGTTCAGGCAGGTCCCCCCTGGGCTCTGAGCGCAAACAGGAGCTCCCGAGACGGCACAGGGGACACACGGCCGGGCCGGCCTGCCTTTCTGTGTGTGCGTGTGCATGTGCATGTATGTGCGTGTGTGTGTATGTGCATGTGTGCGTGCGTGTGCGTGTAGGTGTGTGCGTGTGTGTGTCTACTCGGGCCCACACCTCCCCCCCAGGTCACTCCACACATTGAGTCTAGCCCCCCCAGGGACAAATTCTGAGAAGTCTGGCTTTGATCATCCCCATCCCTGCATCTCCAGTTTTATCTGCAAAGAGGTCCCTCCACAAGCATCAGCCCCAGATTGCAGCATTCAGGGACCTTGGCAGGGCTCTGAGCTGTCTGGTCGATGGTGAGTAATTTGTTTTTTCCTTTTTTTAAAAAAATATGTTTTTATTGATTTCAGAGAGGAAGGGACCTCGAGGGAGAGAGAGATAGAAACATCAATGATGAGCGAGAATCATGGATCGGCTGCCTCCTGCACGCCCCCTACTGGGATTAAACCCACAACCCGGGCCTGTGCTGTGACTAGGAATCGAACCGTGATCTCCTGGGTCAGAGGTCAACACTCAACCACTGAGCCAGGCCGGTCGGGTTGGTGAGTCATTTTATTACAATAGTCTCCCCTTATCCACAGGGGACCCTCTCCCAGCCCCCCAGTGCTGCCTGGCACCATGGATAGTACCCAACCCTACAGACTATAACTGTACCCTTATGCTACCCTACCTGTTTCTTCTAACATACATACCTATGATCAAGTTTAATTTATAAATTAGGCCCAGGAAAAGATGAATAATAGCTAATAACAAAATAGAATCATTACAACAGTAACGAAAGTTTATGAGTGGCTCTGGGCCGTCATTAAGTGGCCCTGGAACACAGCTCTGACACCCACCAGCCGTGTGGGTCACTGAGACGCCACTGAGCGAGTAGGAGGCGCGAGCAGCGTCTACGGTGCGGCCCGGGCAGGGCGGGCAGGACAGCACGAGGTTTCTCACGCAGTTTAAAACTTAGGAATTGTTTATTTCTGGAATCTTCCATGTAATGTTTTCCAACCTCGCTGACCGCAGGTAACTGAAACCTCAAATCTGGATGCCTATCTATTGGCTGGCAGGTGAGTGTGGCAGCGACGGCTCACCCTCAGGGACCCTCTCGTCTTCCAGCTCACGTTCCTGGAGCCCTCGGTGGACAAGGTGTGGCCTCTGGCACTTTCCCTTCCACAGACCTACGTTACAGGTAGCACATCTTCCCTCAGCAGACTCAGCCAGGGTGGCAGGTGACCGTGGCCAGAATCTACTCAGAGCGGGGGAGGGGCTGCAGCGGCCAGGGACCCTGCCGTCTGCTCTCACACCCCTTTTTTGGGGTCTCACGGCTCACAGGTTACGGGTGAGGCCAGAGGGAGGGGCTGCAGCGGCCTGGTCTCACGGCTCACAGGTTACGGGTGAGGCCAGCGGACCACAGATCTGAGCCCAGCAGACGTGGGCTGGACGCCCGGCTCTGCCCCTTCCCGGCCCGTGACCTCGGCAAGTTCCCCAGCTCTGTGGTCGCAGCCACGTGTGGAGCGTGCGGCCGACCTCTGGATGGCTGTTCCGTGAGCCGGATGAACAACATATGGGCACTTAGGACAGTTCCTGTGAGCTCTCGCTTTGCCTACCGTTGTCCGCCAGCAAACAGTCTCAGTAAACGAATCGTATCCCCTGGTGACTTACACATATTGGGCCCAACATCTTTTCTCCGGTTTTCAGTGGAAGGGGCTCCTGGAGCGTTTGTCTATGTGAGGTTCTTCCCCTCACGTCTGGGATGATGGAGTCAATGATCTGAAACATCGCATGCGTTCGGGGAGGCCACTATGGGAGGGAATCTGCGGTGATGGATGTATCTGAAAGCGAAGCCTCTTCAAGAGTCAAGAATATTAGGTTCAGTGGGTGGAGCATCCACCTGTGGACTGAAGGGTCCTGGGTTTGATTCAGGTCAAGGGCATGTCCCCAGTGCAGGGTGTGCAGGAGGCAGCCGATCCATGATTCTCTCTCAACACTGATGTTTCTATCTCTCTCTCCCTCTCCCTTCCTCTCTGAAATCAATAAAAATAAATATATTTTAAAAATACATATTTCCCTGCCGCCAATTGGCCTGGGAAATGTGGGTTTTTCTACATGGGGCCTGTGTATAGGAATTTGTCTTCATAATGATCGTCATTGACAAGCTGAGGTCATCCTGCTGACTCAGGTCATGACCTTGGTGCCTGGACGTAAGCTCCCCACCTCGGACTCAGGCTCTCTGCCCTGCGAAGTCGGACGTGGCCGGGACCCCTGCCCCACTCATTCTCCTCCCGCCCGGCCAGCTCTCACACCTTCAAGGTCAGGCTTTGCAGCCTGTCTGCCTTGATGCCATACTAGTCACCCCTTAGCATCTGTCCCTCAGCAGGTTAACACTGTGGGCGGGGGGTGGGGGAGCCTGGGGGCACGGTGCACGAAGAGAAGAGCTAGGAGATGCCGTGAGGCGGGAAAATAGTCGTTCTCATTACAGCCCAGAGTGCAGCCACCTTCCAATAGGGAGTCTTCATTTTTTCTAAAACTGATCTGACCTTCCTCTTCGCCTCCGTGTTCCCTGGGTTGAAGGGACAAAATATACTGAGTCTGGCTTAAAACCTGGTCCTGTCCACAACCCAGGGACTCTCAAACTATCTGTGTGGCCACACCTCCTCCCCCTTCCTTTTTTAAATTTCCAACTGATCGCAGACACTCCCATGAAATCCAGCAGAAATGCATTACAGGAAGTAAAAGGACACATGGAGCTCACGGTTTTACGGTTGGCTTCCATAAGCATAAACTCACTGTCAAATCGCTACAGAAGCTTCTGGATGTCTGTGTTTGTGCTGGCGACAGGCACTTAGAGGGCCCGCCCCGCCTCAGACCGCGCTGAGTGGCACTGATGCTAACAGTCTCGGGAGGTTTACCCTAAAACCACAGATTTTTTAAAAAAAATATAGCTCCATGAAGAGTTTCCTTTCTTTCTTTCTTTTTTTTTTAAATACATTTTTATTGATTTCAGAGAGGAAGGGAGAGGGAGAGAGAGAGAGAAACATCAATGATGAGAGAGAATCATGGATCGGCTGCCTCCTACATGCCCCACACTAGGGATCGAGCCCACAACCCGGGCATGTGCCCTGACAGGAATCGAACCTGGGACCCTTCAGTCTGCAGACCGACGCTCTATCCACTGAGCACACCAGCCAGGGCTCTCTTAAATGTCTCAATGGATGAAAATGCGGAGACGAATGCCATTGTCACTGTGATGGTTGGCCTCACCATCATCACCCGCCACTGTGTTTATCAGGGTGATTGCTCTGACCAGCCCTCCTGCATGCATCTCCATGTGGGGAACAGACACTCGGACGGACCAGGCCCAGGAGCCGGAGGGTGGTTGGGGTGGGGCCTACACCTGGGCCTGTTAGCGGACCCCATCACCGGAGCACTTAGGGCTGGGAAGGAGGCTGCTGCAAAGAGGGGCGGCCCAGGGGGCGCAGGAGCAGCAGGGAGAAGCTTTGCCCACTTCCTATTCTGCTGGGTTCATCCTTCAGCTCAGTGCCCAGCGCGTTCCCACTTTCTGCTCAAAAAACATTGCAACACGTCCTCTGGGGGACTCCTGAGGGAAAGGACCCCCCCTCCCCCAAGGCACAGCTCCATCAACTCCCCACCGGGATCGCTTTCCACACCTTCACTGGCATTTCTGATTTTCTCAGTGACCTCTAACGAAATGCTTCACTCTTATCTCTCACACGTTCACATGACCCCCACCCACCCAGGCTGTGCCGCTTTCGCGTGAGCAAATTGCATCTGGTCCCTTCCTGCCCACGGCGGTCGGCGGGATGGACCCTCAACTTGCTCGTGGAGCAGGGAGCCCTGTGGCTTTGCGGGGAGCCCCTGGCCTGGGAATTCTCAGAGCCCTGGCTTCATGGGTAATTTAGGGAAAGTTATTCACTCTGCTCTTCATTCAGCTCCTCTGCAAAATGGGGCAAATAATACCCAGCATGATTCTGAAGCCACAACAAGACGATGGGAACGAAAGCGGCCGCCGGCCTCTGACCGTGAACTTGGGGGCCCCAGAACCGCGGAATGAAATGTTAGCATCCTTCAGGGGTGTCGTGTTTCATGAAGAGCTCCATGTTTTACCCACTTTTTTTTTTAAAAATAAAATAAGTAAAGAGAAAAAAACAAAACGAAACAAGGCTTGCAGCCTGGGATGCGTGGGTTACGTTCTCTGTTTCTTATTAGAGCAAGAAAAGTGTCACGCGGCTTCGAGAAGTTAGTCAGAGGGCACTTGGGAGGGTCCCGTCTCGGCCGTCGCGGGTCCTTTAGGGAAAACACTGCGGCCAGGGCAGCTCCAGGCGCCGGGTGGGTTTAAACCCTCAGCCGCCGCATAAGCGCACGTCTGGTTCAGGCGGCCCCGCTAGACGTGCTGGCCGGCCTCCCCTCTCCGCGCTCTCTCCTGAAAACCGAGCGTGCAATGGCAGAGCTGCAGAGCTGCAGGTCTGAGCTGTCCACAGGGGTCTGAGGTTAGCAGATTGAATTCCATGAATATCAACCATCTGTCTGAGCCCATTAATCAGAGGGGTAGGGTCTCCGCAGGCCGCGCGGCCCGGCGGCCGTCACTGACAATTCTCCGTCAAGGAGACGGTAACCGCCGGACGTGTGCTGGCAGGAACGCTCTCCTTGTTGACTTTATGTAGGAAACGATTACTAGAAAATGTTGGCTCACGGGGGGGCTCAGAGGTTTGGGGAGGAGGCCTCCTGCTGGGGGTGGGGTGGGGGGGT
>NW_006298519.1:243841-252688 GCF_000327345.1 Myotis davidii
TGGCTGGGGCAGACCCAAAGAGGTCTCGCAATTTGTGGGGCTGGGTCTCCCTCCCCGGGGTCTCCCCTGGGGCCTATTCCGGAGAAACGAGATGGGTAATCTTCCAACGCCCTCCCTCTTCCCCAGGCGCCATTACACGGTGTTTGAATCATGTTATCAAGAGCCGGGCGCTGGTTCGGGTCCGGACCCCAAACTCTAAGGGCATGTTCTCCACCCCTGGTGGGGAGCACACGTGGTGACCTAGGAGCCAGCCCATGCTGCTTCTTCTTTTGTGAGTCCTCCCCCGAGGATATTTTCCCCATTACTTTCTAGAGGGAGTGGAGGGGAGGAAGGGCGTGGGGGGTGGGGAGAGAGAGAGAAGAAACATGGATGTGAGAGAGACATCGATGGGTTGCCTCCTGCAGGGGCCTGACTGGGGCCGCAGATGGAGCCTGCAACCGAGGCACGTGCCCTTGACCGAGACTTGAACCCACGATCCTTCACTGCACAGGCTGACGCTCTAACCGCTGAGTACACTGGCCCGGGCAAGCCCACGTTTCTTTAGTGTGGCCTCCCTGCTCCCCAGCCGGCGCCCCCTGGTTCCGTGGAGGCCGGGGAAATGCCGAGGAGGAGGCGGGTTGGGAACGTGCCTCCATGAGAGCTCGGCCTGACACCGAAGGGAGTCCGGCAATGGTCCAGTCCCCCGACGACGCACAGTCCCCCTTCTTCGCCTTCACGTATTACGGTTTCCACTTCCCCCCAAGGCTTCAAAACAAACGTCCTCTAATAGGCAGCCCTGCCTTGTTGGAAAGATCCACAGAGTTTGAGATTTCCTCCTCTCCTGGTGTGTGCTGGACCGGCCAGTCCTGGGGCTGGCAAAGCTGCCTTGCTCTTTGGCCAACGCCCGTGGTGTAAAGGCTTCCACCGGGGTTGGTGGTAAGCTACCACCTCAATGTCACTGAATGCCAAGTTGGGAAGAGATTCCACAATCCAGGGCGGGCAGGCGGCAGCACACCCCAAGCCCGTCCGAACCCCCAGGAGGGCCGCCTGGGACAGCACAGCGGCCGCGCGCTGGCAGCGCTGGGCCCGTGGCGAGCAGAGCTGCGGAGTCTCCCCAAGCATTTGTGCTTCATTTTAACGCCGGTCCCGTACCTGGGTTCCCTCATCTCTGGCTGCTGGGCACCAACAGGAGGCAGAGTCACCGCGGCGGGGAGCCGATTAAAGACACTGGTCGCCAGCGCTTCGGACCAGTTTCAGCTCCGAGTGGGCATTCTCTGACTCCTCTCCCCTCTGACGGTTACTTTGCAGTCCGGCCTGACTCCACAAGGTCATGTGGAAAGCACTGGAACCCGAAACCAGCGTCGTCGGGAAATTATTCGGCGAGCTTTGATCACAGGAGCGTGTCTCGTTGCATATCCATCATTCCTAAGCAAACAAGCCCGCCCACTCCTAGTCCGGCTGCTCCAGGACCTACCAGTAATTTGACAGGAAATGCTCAACCCAGTTTGCTGGAGGGACTCTAACACACACGCAGGAGACATCCGACGGACGTCATATTGTGGCTGCTGACTTGCAACCAGGTGTCTGAGAAAGGAGGTGGGACCTACCTCGTAAGACGGTTGGGAGAGGAAGGGAATTGATATTTGTCACTAGGCTCACAGTCGGTGCTTTAGAACTGTTTGTTAGGCAAATATAAACAAATAAATCTGACTTCTTAAAATTGAGAACCTAAGAAGTCTCGGACCTGGCAGAAGCAGTCATGTATCACCAGCAAAATCACTGCAAAAGCACATCATTTCTCCCAGGTGCTTTTTCACCAAAGCTTTTTTTTTTTTTTTTTTGCATTTCAGTGAGATGGACCCTCTCAGTGACTGTCCCTTGAGCTGGGCTCCTGGCCTACACAGCCACCCAGCCTGTCGGCATGAGCTCTCACCCTTATAGTTTACGACCCCCTGCAGGCTCTCTCCGAGAGACTTACGCGGCCTAGGCTCCGTCCCTCCCAAGGTGGGCACCAGCAGGCTGCCACCTGCTAAGCATTTTCCTTTTTTGTTGTCATTAATCCTCCCCTGAATATATTTTTCCATGGATTTTTAGAGAGAGAGTGGAAGGGAGGGGAGAGACACAGAGAGAGGAACACAGATGTGAGAGAGACACATTGATTGGTTGCCTCCTACATACCCCTGACCAGGGCTGGGGATCCAGCCTGCAACCGAGGTCCATGCCCTTGACCGTATTTGAACCCAGGACCCTTTCATCTGTGGGCTGATGCTCCATCCACTGAGCCACACCAGCTAGAGCCAAAAGCATTTTCTTATTCACACAACTGCACAACACACACAGAAACGAGGTGGCCCAGTTCTCTGGGGTCCATATCTCACTCCAAATTAATGGCCAGGGCCAGGCGGTGCTCATGGGACTCAGGATTACCAGTCAGGGCCTCATGGAGGTGGGCGAGGGGCCGGAAGGCAAGTATCTGGCAGCCACGGGGCTGACCACAGACTCGTCAGCTCCTGGGCGTGGGAAGGTTGGATAAAGGGAAGAGGTGGATGCTACCAAGCAGGCGCTACGTTTCCAGAGCATGTCTCCATCCCATTGCGAATGGACCGGAAGCCCTGGCTTTCAGCTGCGTGGATCTGTGTCAGCTGGGAAAGACGCCGCCATCCCTGCTCACCAGCAACCAGGAGGTGGCGGGAGGGCCTGCGGCCTCAGCATGGAGCGGGCGGGCGTGCGGGCCTCCCAAACGCACGCGCAGGAAGCTCCTGCCTAGAAATTAAATCCATTTCTCCCTCCTGTGTTTGTTTTGCAACCCGCCCTTGGAAGGGAAGGCTGAGGTGGGAAAGCGATAATTCTGCTGGCGCACCCAGGCTTCAGTTACCAGGCGGAGGAACCCGGGGCCCGGAGCTTCGAAGGAGCCAACCGCAGATGGATGGGTGCTCAGATTGATGGGTGCTCAGGAATGCGGCGCTCGAGCCGGGCGAGCCAGCTGCTGATTTATGTCTGCTCGCAGATTCCCAGGCACTTAGCTTGGCATTCCTTAATCACAGCATGATTGCGGGGCCGCCTTCACCTGGGAGGATGGGGGAAGAGGGTCTGCCTAGTTGGCAGAGCTTTGATAACTTAGCTCAGCAATTTTATATATATACTAGAGGCCCGGTGCATGAAGAAATTCGTGCAATAGGCCTTCCTTCCCTGGCTGCCGGCACCAGTTTTCTTCTGGCACCCGGGACCCAGGCCTTCACTCCGGCCGCAGCAGAGAAGCCAAGCCTCTTCAGTCTTCAGTTGTCTTCAGTCTTCAGTCTTCACTGGGGCCGGAGCCTTCAGTCTTTGCTCTGTGCCTGCATATGCAAATTAACTGACATCTTTATTGGGTTAATTTGCATATTCATCTTGATTGGCTGTTGGGCGTAGCGGAGTGACACCCATTTGCACGTTTCCCTTTTATTAATGTAGATATTATTGATTTCAGAGAGACAGGAACATCAGTGATGAGAGAGAATCATCGGTTGCTGCCTCCTGTATGCCCCACATTGGGGATCAAGCCCACAACCCAAGCATGTGCCCTGACTGGGAATCGAACTGTGGCCTCCTGGTTCAGCGATTTTTAACCAGTGTGATGTAAGAATGTTTAAAACGTGCACTACTATTTGGTCAGGGGCACTGACCTCTTTTCCCTTAGATTGTCAAATAAAAAAGTGACAACAGCCAACACAACAATACCTGTCCAGTGTGAATGAATCAACATTATACCTATTTTGTGTGTATGTGTCCAATCAGCAAAAAGTATATTTCCTGGTGTGCCACAGAAGCTTATTAATTAATCAATGTGTGGCACAGCATGAGGAAGGTTGAACATCGCGGACTTAGCGCTTTCCCACGATGCTGGGGGTAAAGCATTTTATGCATGGAGAGCGGCAGCGCCCAGTCCCGTCTTTTCCCTCTTGCCCCGTGTAGAGCCTCCTTGGCTCCTGTTAACATGCAAAAGGCTTTCTTCCCAGGAGCCTGCAGTCGTCCGGCCGTGTGTACCTCTGTCCCAGGGGTTCCACTCAGGGCGGTTTGAGCAAAACCAGCTCAGCCTCTGGATTCACAAAGGGGGATGGAGGGAAATGGACGTATCCCCGGGATCAGCCAACGCCGTCTTCTTTCCATCATCTGTTTCACTCAGAGGACACTTAGCACCTAATGTCACAGCTACTATGTCAGAGGTGACCCGAGTGGCACCAAAGGGCCCAGTTGGACGCATCCCTCAGTGTCAGAGACCAGCGCTCCTCTCACTCCCTCCTGGGCGGTGGTCCCGGGCGCTGAGCCGCCTTGTGGTTGGGAGGTTTCCAGCGGCCGAAGGGGGAGAGGCCTGCGAAGGAGTGAACTGCACACCCAGCTGCGGACGGAGAAGACGAGATTCCTGGCGAGGATGCCTCTGGGAGCTGAGCTGTCCATCCAGGGCTCTGATGGATGTCGGAGGACCTGCCAGAGGCCGCTCTCCAGCCGGGGAATGCAGGCTGGGGCTGGCACCACTGAGCGAGGTGCCCCGGGACCAGCGCCAGGAGGTAGAACATGCTCGCGCCACCCCCCCACCACGTGTCTAAGGCATGAAGGGGAAAAGTCAGTGTACGGAATGTGTAAATGATCATAAACACATCCGTGCGGATTTAACTGGGAGCATCTGCCACGGACAGTGTCTGACTGGATGGTCCCTCGTCCTCGGTGAAATCAGACACAGCCACGTGGTGCCGAGGGAGCCGGCTCCCACGCACGTGGGTGTCGCACAAGTGTCTCTATGAGGCTGTGATCTGCAACGCACAGGGAGCTTCTTGCCAGCCTGGAGCCGATGCACCCGGGCCTGTTAGCTGGGCTTTAGCTGAGCGAGGCTGGCTGCTTTGGTTTGGTTAGGGGGTCGCTGTGTGCCTCCAGCTCTGGGGTCATCCGATCTGTGAGAGGGGGGTTGGGGGGGGGCTTGTGTGTGTATGAACTGGATGAGCTCCCCAAACAGCAGGGAGCACCCTAAGGGCCACCACGCAGCCTTCAAATTCACGTGGCCCATCGCATGGGGCCCCGTGGGCGCCCTGCCCTCCCTCCGCAGGGCTGGGCTCGGAACCACTTCCCCAGCCACGGAGCCCACACCCCTCACACGGGCCCATGGTGACCAGAGATCGGGGAGCACTGGGTCTTCTTAGCACCTCCCTAGCTGACACAGATTTATTACGCCCCTCCCACAGCCCATGGTCATAAGTGGGAGTTGGTATCATTTCTTTTCTTTTTAATCTATTTTTATTGATTTCAGAGAGGAAGGGAGAGGGAGAAAGAGAGAAACATCAATGATGAGAGGGAATCATTGATCAGCTGCCTCCTGCACACCCCACACTGGGGATCAAGCTCACAACCTGGGCCTGTGCCCTGACCAGGAACTGAACCGTGACCCCCTGGTTCATAGGTCGATGCTCAACCACGGGGCCACACCGGCCGGCTTCATTTCTTATCAGCCTGTGAATTTCAAGTCTGGCTGAATTCCTTTTCCTGTACCTCACAGTGGGGAGTGGGGAGTCCTTTTTAATCAGACACTTTGGAAGCAAGGCCATAACATACAAAGTTAGTATATAATTATCAGTTATATTTTCATATGCCTCTAACAAATGCTTAAAAATTAAAAAAATTAAAAAAATAGTACCATTTACAATGCCACTGAAAGCGTTAATACCTAGGAATAAATCTACTGGGAGATGTATAAGACCTCTGCATAAAAACATCCAAACATTTCTGAGAAAAAACAGAAGAGACCTAAATAAATGAGATGTTTCCACATTCATTGATTGGAAGACACAATATTGTTAAGATGGTTCAACACAGTCTCTATAAAAATCTCAGCAGGCTTTTTCTTTCTTTTTAATCCTCACCCAAGGATATTTTTCCATTCATTTTCAGAGAGAGTGGGAGAGGGAAAGACAGAGAGAAATATTGATGTGAGAGAAACACATCGATTGGTTGTCTCCTGGGGCCCAGGCTAGGGAGGAGCCTGCAACCAAGGTACGTGCCCTTGACAGGAACCGAACCCGGGACCTTTCAGCCCACAGGCTGATGCTGTACCCCCTGAGCCAAACTGGGTAGGGCCCAGCAGGCTCTTTTTGACTAAATAAGATTCCAAAAGGATCTACAATATTCAAAATAATTTTGATTAAAAAACAAACAAACTTGGGGGACTTATACCTGTGATTCCAAGATACAGTCTAAAACTACAGTAGTTGAGACAGTCGGCTGTTGGCATAAAGACCCGCATATAAAGCAACTGAATAAAACAGATCGATAGACCGACACATAGTTTTTCCAGAGAGATGCCAAAGTAATTCAAGGAGAAAGAAAAGTCTTTGTGATAAATATTGCTAGAACTGAATATGCCCTATTTATGCAATGGAATATGACACAAAAACAAAAAAGAATGAACTATTGATATGCTCAACAACACATTCTCAAACACATGCCAAGCACAAAAGCCAAACTCAAAGAAGTTCCTACACTTTGATTAGGGGAATCCACATAAAGGCAAAACCGATCTTCCTGCACACATCCATGAGGAGGTGAGGGGGAGGTGGGGAGAGGGGACTGTCCATGAGGAGGTGAGGGGGAGGTGGGGAGAGGGGACTGGTGGGAGAGAGTTCGGGGAAATGTCTGATGTAATGAAAAAAGTTCTGTCTTCTTTTGAAGGGTGATTCCCAGGTATCTACCATCTCAAAGCTCATTGAGTCGAGTACCTGATATCTATCCATCTTATCTATGTTAGTCACACCTAATTATCACTTTTAAAATGAGAAATGGAAAATTAGTAGGGGAGGGAGATTTAATTAGCGAACGGCCCTCACATCACATCGGTCCTCCCCTTCCTGAATGCTTTCCAGAACACATGTCTTGTGACGGGGATGGCTTATTCTGCATGACTTTGTTTTTTAATCCTCACTGGAGGAGTGAGTATATATTTTCCATTTTGAGAGAGAGAGGAAGGGGGGGGAGGGGAGAGAGAGAGAGAGAGAGAGAGAGAGAGAGAGAGAGACATCGATTGGTTGCCTCCCGCACGGGAGATGGGGGATCGAACCTGCATCTGAAATACGTGCCCGTGACTGGGAATCGAACCCGAGACCCTTTGGTCCTCAGGCCGACAGTTAAACCAACTGAGCAAAACTGGCCAGGGCTGGGAGAGACAGTTTTAAGAAATAAAGTCATATTCAGCAAGAAAAATCAAACTGAAAAACAGACATCCCCATCTCTCCCTTAGAATAGGCTGGGTAGAGCCTGCCGCCAGGCTATCTTACAGAATTCTGTATACCAGGTTCTCTTTTCATAGAACTGAAGGTTCTGCTTTTGCAGGTGAATCCAGATTCCTCGCATCAGCCATGCTGAGTGTTTGTTGTCTCATTTGACACCAGACAATGCACGGGGGCCCCTTAATTCACCTCTGACTTCTCCCTTGGGGTCTACCAGCTCTAACTGACCCTGAGACTTGCCGTCAGCCTGTGACAATCAGCCCAGATCACTGATCACGTGAGTTAAGCCCTTACCTACTAATGCCAGGCACTTCCTCATATTAAGATTTGTCCTCACACCTGCCCTACGAGGTAGGACCATCATGATTCCCATTTCACAGACGAGGAAACTGAGAACCAAAGAAGTTACATAACTTACATCTAGTGAGTGGCAGAGCTGGGGTCCGAATCCAGGGAGTTTGCCCCCAGAATCCATGTTCTGAGCCACCGTCTCGTGCAACCTGGCTCGTGTTTTAGCAAAAGGGAGTGAATGAATTGCAGCAGGCAATGCTCCTGGCGTGGGGTCTGATCACGGGACGGCCTTGGGAGGAGGGCAATTTCATGGGTGTGTGTGGCCTTGACATTTACAACGTTGCAGCTGCCGATAAAGTGCCTCTAGGGTTATACCTGCACTCATCACAGAGGGAACATCACCCCCCTTCCTGGTGGGATGAGCTCAGAGCCCCAGCAATTCCTCCGTGGGGGATGCAGTGCCGCTTCTGTGTGGCCTCCTGGGTCCGCACGGCCCAGAAACGTACGGCACGGATCCCTCCTTGGGAACCGATTAGTCTCCATGCACCCCGAGCCTGTGCACCCCCAATCACTGTCCCACGTCCATACTCCGTGGTGAAAAGGCAAACAAACCATCCCTGGTCCCCAAGGAGGCGAGGCCGGGACGGGCTTTGCTGACGTGCCCTAAGTCCAGAACACACATCTTTCCCGTCCGGAACCAGAGGCCTCATGAAACACGCGGCGGATCATCGCTGACCACACAGCCCGCTCCCTAAGGAGATGGTGTTCCTCACCCGCTCCTTCCTTTCCCTTCCCGCTCGCTCTGTTCACTGCCCGCTCTCATGACATAGCCTCCCGCTTGGCAGGGATTCCATCCCCAAGGGAACGCTGAGCAGAGATGTCACTGACAGACCGTCATGCCACTCACCGTGCTGGCGTGTCCTTGGCCGCTCCGGCACTGCGTCGGCACGCGCCCCCAGGTTCCTCCTACACATCGTCCTCAGCCTCTCGCCCAGGTGCCCCTGGCTGCGCCAGGCCTGGCTCCGTCCCGTGCTCTGCCTGACTCACCTCCTATCAGATCACCCGGCCGCCTGGTGGGCCTCTCTCCTGACTCACCACCTATCAGATCCCCCTGGCCGCCTGGTGGGCCTCTCTCTCCTGACTCACCTCCTCCTATCAGATCCACCCGGCCGCCTGGTGGGCCTCTCGCCTGACTCACCACCTATCAGATCCACCTGGCTGCCCGGTGGGTCTCTCTCTCCTGACTCACCACCTATCAGATACACCCGGCCGCCTGGTGGGCCTCTCTCCTGACTCACCACCTATCAGATCCCCCTGGCCGCCTGGTGGG
>NW_006298519.1:252994-255453 GCF_000327345.1 Myotis davidii
TGGCCGCCTGGTGGGCGTCCGCAGGGCTCCAGGCAGGTGCCTGTCAGGCCTCCAGGCGGCCCGGCGGGTGGCACACCTGGTTTCAGCCACCAACGCTGCCTTTCAGTGCGGCCATCCCAGTCCTGTCCACTCTGAAAAGGGGTCAGTGTCTTTCTCGGGCGCAGCTTAGACTCACTATTCTCTTAACAAAAGGCCAATCAAATACTAAGATGGTTTCACTGACGTCTCTCTCGGCTCAAATGACCCGTTTTCTTAGGCCTCATTGTTGCTGGTCACCGGGTGCCTCTTGGTGCCCAAATGCAGAAGCGAGCCCAGCCTGCGAGTGGCGCTGGGAGACGGGCAGTGCCCGGGGGAGAGGCCAGGGCGTGAGGGGAGATGGTGGGAAACACAGCAGTGGGACCAGCTGGGAGCCAGAGCGGGGAGAGACGGAGCGGGGCGGGGCCCGGTCCACCCTGAGCAGGAGACGCACACGCAGGGAGTGACTCTAAAGACAGATGAAGGCCAGGAAAAGACAGCAAAACCATTGTTTAAAAAAAGGAAACCTGAGGTTAGGGCTAAACTGTTTTGTCGCCTGGGGAAGAGGAAGGAAGAAGAAACTTCTTTTCTCCGGGTGGTTTCTGCCCAGGTAACTTCCGAACACATCCACCCGCATCCTCTCAGGTGGGCCTCATGCAATCTCCAGAGGAGGGGGCGCTGGGGCCGGGACCAGAGGAGGGGGCAGGGGGGCCGGGACCAGAGGAGGCAGGCGCTGGGGCCGGGATCAGAGGAGGGGGCAGTGGGCCGGGACCAGAGGAGAGGGCGCTGTGGCCTCGGTTGCCCAGCGGAAGCCCAGGTGAGCCCAGGAAGCTTAGGAATCTCACCTGCCGAGAGCTAGGCTCACAGTGTGGTGCTCATTCTTGTTCACTGTTCATTCCTCCGCGCAGTCTGCCCTCAGATGCGAGTGTGGCCTCCGATAACGTGCCTGCGCCTCTGCTGTGGGGACTCTGCTGGGCGCTGGGAGACACAGGGTGTGCACTGGGAAGTGACCAGCCCTGCAGGGGGCAGCCCGGGGTCAGTCCCAGCTCGCTGCTCACTAACTGCGTGGCCCTTGCTGAGTGGCAGGTACTCTCTGAGTGTCCGATTTGGTCTCTAAAGGGAGGTTGGAAATACTGCAGGATTAAGTAACAGAACGGCGTGAGGGCCTGGCACAGTGCCTTGTACGCAGGGAGTATAAGTGGCCTCCAGTTCTCCCTGCTCCCTGCATCCACCCCCTTGCAATGTGACCTGGTAGCTCCCATCAGAGGGCGGGGCTTATGTCTTCATCCTTTGATCTGGGCTTGGCCATGTGACTTGGCCAATGGGACCTTATGAAATGGGACCCCAGCAGAGACCCGAAGGACGGGTGTACTGGGGCTTGCCCCCTCCTGCTGCTGGGAGTCTGTTAGCCACCAGGTATCCAGGGCAGGCGGCCTCCTCGGGGATGCGACAGCCATCCCAGCCCTCACCTGAGGTCCTGGAAACGAAGTCACCCTGGACCACCAGCCCCAGCTGAGCTGTCTCAGCCCAGAGGAGCGGCTCGCCCAACCCACAGACTCGGGAGAAGATAACATGGTGCTATTATGGTCCTAACCATAAATGTTTATTATTTTACAACATTAAATTTGGGAGTATTTTGTTCCGCAGCAAAAGCTAACTGGTACAGCAACTGAGAGCTGGTAATAAGAACCAACATTTAAAAAAATATATGTATCTTTATTGATTTCAGAGAGGAAGTGAGAGGGAAAGGGAGATAGAAACATCAGTGATGAGAGAGAATCACCAACTGGCTGCCTCCTGCACGATGTGGGTTTCAGCCTGTAACCTGGGCATGTGCCCTGCCCGGGGATGGAATGTGACCTCCTGGTTCATAGGTCGATGCTCAACCACTGAGCCGCGCCGACCGGGCAGAACCAACATGTATTTAGACCTTAACACCAGGTGCTCTGCTGAGCACGTCCCAGCTCACCATGCTCGGTCTCGCTGGCACCCAAGACACAGCCTTTGGGGGTGGACTTCTGCATGCATTACATTAGCCATAGTGGTGTTTATATTTATTTATTTTCCCCCTTGTTTTTGTAATTTTTCTATTATCGTTGATATTCAATATTATTTTGTATTAGTTTCAGGTGCACAGCATAGTGGTCAGTCAATTAAATAATTTACAAAGTGATCCCCCTAATAATTCCAGTACCCACCTGGCCCCATACATAGTTGTTACAATATTATTGACCATATTCCATTGACACCATTCCCTGTGCTGTAGTTTACATTCCCGTGACTATTCTGTAACTATCAATCTGTCCTTTTTTTTTCCAAAGGTTAAATAATTTCTTTTTTTTAAATATATTTTTTATTGATTAAGATATTACATATGTGTCCTTGTCCCAACGTTACCCTCTACCCCCCCCCCACTCATGCCCTCACCCCCTCCCCATTGTCCG
>NW_006298519.1:257407-258885 GCF_000327345.1 Myotis davidii
TACTTCCGCAGCTCCTCTGGCTCTCAGTGTGCTTTTCTTTCCTTCTAGTTGTAGAATTTACACTCAGCCAGCCTTCCTGTAGCTCTGGATAATGTCCGTTTTGTGTTTTTGTTGTATTTTTCAATTGTTGTGGGAGGCAGCAATTTCCCGGTGTTTATCTATGCCGCCATCTTAGTTTCTCCCTCCAATCTGTCCTTCTTAATCCCCTCACCTTTTTCACCCAGCCCCCAGCACCCTCCCCTCCGGCCACCATCAGTCTGTTCTCTGTACCTATGAGTCTGTTTCCATTTTTTTTTAGTTTGTTTTACTCTTTAGATTCCCATATAAGTGAAATCATAGGGTATTTGCCAAGATAGAATCTTAAACATCAGACACGCCTAGTAAATATCATTTAAAGTTTTTTAAATTTATTGTTACTGTGCCTGACTCCAGAGAGCTTAAAAGAATACCAAAACACAACCAGGCAGCATAGGTTAAAAAGGAGGGAAGTACAAGTATGGGAAACACAAAAGGAAACTAAGCATACAGCAGAAAACGAAGCAAGCATAAGTATCTCTATGGTGGCCTGGCCGGTGTGGCTGCAGTTAAGCATCGACCTATGAACCAGGAGGTCACTGTTCGATTACTGGTCAGGGCACAGGAATCGAACGATGCTCAGGTTTTGGGTTGGATCTCTGGTAGAGGATGTGCAGGAGGCAGCCAATCAATGAGTCTCTCTCATCATTGATGTTTTTATCCCTGTCTCCCTCTCCCTTCCGCTCTGAAATCTCTCTCTCTCTCTCTCTCTCTCTCTCTCTCTCTCTCTCTCTCTCTCTCTCTCTCTCTCTCTCTCTCTCTCTCTCTCTCTCTCTCTCTCTCTCTCTCTCTCTCTCTCTCTCTCTCTCTCTCTCTCTATATATATATATATAAAATGTTAGAGGCCTGATGCACAAAATTCATGCAAGGGGCTCAGCCCTTGCAGCTGCCTGGCCCTTGCAGCCCCAGGGCCCTCACAGCCCCAGCTTCATCGGAAGCATGTCCAGAAGGTCATTTGACTATCCACTCTAATTAGCATATTATGCTTTTATTATATACTAGAGGCCCAGTGCACAAAAATTTGTGCACTCGGGGGAGAGAGGGGTATCCCTCAGCCCGGCCTGTGCCCTCTCGTAGTTAGGGACCCCTCAGGGGATGAACACCTGCTGGCCTAGGCCTGCTCCCCGGGGGATTGGGCCTAAGCTGGCAATCAGACATCCCTCTGGCAGCCCGGCCACCCTCGGGAGATGTCCCCTTGCCAGCGGGGAGAGACCTAAGCTGCAGTCGGACATCCTTAGCGCTGCTGAGGAGGCAGGAGATGCTCCCACCACCACCGCTGTACTGGCAGGCATCAGCCTGGCTTGTGGCTGAGCAGAGTTCCTCCATGTGGGAGCTCACTGACCCCCAGAGGGCAGCTCCTGCATTGCGCATCTGCCCCCTGGTGGTCAGTGTGTGTCATAGTG
>NW_006298519.1:259141-271922 GCF_000327345.1 Myotis davidii
TGACAGCTGAAAGTAGGTTTTTGGGTTTGTTTAGGTTCTATAATTGCAACATTGTTTCTTAGAGTGCAGCTCAGAGGCCAGCAGCGGCAGGCGGGGAACCTTGGCTTCCTCCATCACTGGAGCAAGCAAGCCTCCTGTTCGCTTCAGCTGCCTGGTTGCTGGCCGCCATTTTGGTTGGCAGTTAATTTGCATATCACCCTGATTAGCCAATGGGAAGCGTGTTGGAGATACGGTTAATTACCATGTTTGTCTATTATTAGATAGGCTACTGGAGACCCAGTGCATAAAATTCGTGCACTCAGGGAGGTCCCTCAGCCCAGCCCGGTGCACTCTCCCAGTCCGAGAGCCCTCAGGGAAATGTCTGACTGCTGGCTCGCCAGCCATGAGCCAGGCTTCTAGCTGAGCGGCGCCCCCCCTGTGGGAGCACACTGACCACCAGGAGGCTGCTCCTACGTTGAGCATCTGCCCCCTGGTGGTAAATGTGTATCATAGTGACCGGTTGTTCTGCCGTTGGGTCGATTTGCATTTTAGCCTTTTATTATATAGGATATAAAATCCCTACGGTGGTTGTGGGGAGGTATACTGGTTGGCTAGGGCTGTCACAACAAAGTGCTATGGTCTGTGTGCTGTAAACTACAGCTCTGGAGGCTGGGCATCCAAGGGCAAGGTGTCGGCAGAATTGGTTCTTGCTGAGGCCTCTCTCCTGGGCTTCTAGGCGGCCGTCCTCTCCCTGCTGCACGAGGCCTCTCCTTTGTGTATGTGTCCACATTTCTTCTTCTTATAAGCTTATCAGTTATATGGGATGACAGCTCCCCTATGACCTCATTTTAAGTTAATTGCCTTTCTGGAGGCTCCGTCTCCAAATACAGTCACATTCTGAGGTCCTGGGAGTCAGGGCTTCAACATATGAATGGGTTTGGGGGGGGGGTGGCATGGTGCATACCCATAGAAAAGAAAAATCAATTTGCCCCAGGCTTTCCAACACCCAAAGGGAAATCTAGACAATTATAGGAGTTCATGTCCATAAACTCCAGAAAGACAGACTTCCCAGGAACTAGCACTCAGCGCAGACTGGGACAGGTTCTCAGTGAGATGCGACGGCATCCTCGAGACTTCTGTTCCGCAGAAACGATGTCAGTTACGAAAGGCAGCCCTGCACCCTCAGCATCGGCCGGGGTCCAGGACTGGACAGACGGTGGCTCAGGCGTCCTCAGCCTGGTTAAGTGAAGGAGTGGCTGCCACATAGGGTGGCTACCAACCTCTGGACCAGTCTGTCCACAAGAGCAGCTCCCTTTCTTTGACATTTAAGGGGGTTTTATTATTTAAAAGTTATTGCATTAAAATGCAGCGCGTGGCTGAGAGCCAGTAAGGGTGAGGGTGCTCTGAGCTTGCCTTTTGGAAACTCCAGAGGGCAAACCCCCAGAAGCCTCTAGACCGGAGAGGACATGTGCTGAGGGTCAGTTTCCTCTATTTCACATTTTAGGAAAGATAGGTCTTAACCCCCCAGCATATTTTTAAAAAATATATTTTTATTGATTTCAGAGAGGAAGGGAGAGAGAGAGAGAAACATCAATGATGAGAGAGAATCAAGGATCAGCTGCCTCCTGCACGCCCCACGGCCCCTCCTCAGGGAAGAGGACCTCAGAGAGGCCTCTGCAGACAGCCAGGCACCTGTCAACACTGACCCTCCTCCTCCTGGGAGTAGCTGATGGTCGACTGACCCAGGGGCTGTGGACTCATATTGGTTAGTAGACCTATGACCTATGGCCCGGCACAGTAAGAGGTGCTCAGCCAATCAGATTGTCTTGCAGAGAAAACGAGCCAGGTGGTAGTGGGAGCTGCAGCTGTGAAGTCGGACCAGCGGCCTCCCGGGTTCGAGCACAGGCTGAAATTAGGGGGCAGCAGAAACCGCCAGGAAACAGAAGAAGCCGTGAGGTGTTAAAAACAACAGCGCGCACTCCACACCCAGTGGGAAGAAAAACTGTCATGGAAAGAACAGAAGGTAACGAGTGTCGGGGAGGGCGTGGAGAAGCGGGGTCGCCGGGTGCCGCGGGAGGGAATGTGACCCGTGGCCACGTGGAAAACAGCGTGGCAGGTCCTGGAAAACTCAACAAGAACTCCCACGTGAGCTGTGTGCCACTTACAGTGTAAACCACCCAGAAGGGTTGGAAGCAGGGCCTCAACAGTCACTGGCTTTCCACCCATACCAGCAGCTGTGAGTTCAACAGTGAACCCTGTGCCCTGGCCAGTTCGGCTCAGTGGATAGAGCGTCGGCCTGCAGACTGAAGGGGCCCTGGTTTGATTCCCGGTCAGGGCACAGGCCCGGGTTGCGGGCTCGATCCCCAGTGTGGGGCGTGCAGGAGGCAGCCGATCCATGATTCTCATCATTGATGTTTCTATCTCTCTCTCTCCCTCTCCCTTCCTCTCTGAAATCAATAAAAAATGTTTATTTTTTAAATGAACATCGTCTTTGAACAGAGCGAGGAGACATCTTAGACGGCGATGCATTGTGGCAGGTGCTGGAATGTCCTGGGCAGAGGCAGGTGGGCGCGCCCCAGCCTGGCCTCCACCCAGGACCCACAGGGCGGGCGGGCGGCTGCGGAGAGTGATGGGGAGGAGGCGCGGCGGGCAGTAAGTCGCCGACAGGACAGGTGCTCACGGAGGCTCTAAATCTCCGGGAAGATAAATGAAGGTCAGCGGGGAGACGGGAAGGCTGCGCGGTGTTATCTCTAACGGATCGGATGAAGGAGAGAATTCCGCAGCGGGCTTAGGGAGAAAAATGCAGCTTTCCTCCTTACCCCAAAGAAGCAAGGACTGGCCGCGGAGATGCGTGCTGCTTGAGCAGGACTCCGGCAGCTGTCCAGCCACGGACTCAGACATCATTTCGGGGGGTCAGGGCGGGGGGGAACCTAATAAATGGCCTGCAGCTCAGTGGTCAGATGGAGAACAGACTCCAAAGGCAGGCACTGGGCCCAGAGGGGCAAGGAGGGAGCCGAGAGGAGAATCCAGCGCCGGTGAGACAAGAAGCCCAAGGTCCCATCCCGCCTGCTGATCGCCGCCGCCTCCACGGAGGACGGTCCGAGGCGGCCGCCAGCCCCCTGCATGGACCATTGCGTCTCCTCCATTGTAGACCCAATGCGCACGGATTTCCCTCCGAACAGGAAGGTGACATGGTCCTGCCTCGCGCAAACGCTACCAGGAAAGGGTCTTACATCTCCAGGAACGGGAGCTTCTCTGTACAGCCCATGCCATGACCTGAAAATTACACCTGGTCATGACACGGAGGGAACCGCAGACCAGGCGTCCTGCCCCCGGCCCCCAGGGTGCCAAGGGCCACAGCACAGCACCTGGCAGAGACCTACCTCCGCAGCCTCTGGAAGGACAGGAGGGTGCCTATGACAATGGTCCAATGGCCCCCAGGCCCGCTGGGTCCCCACGGCTGTGCCCCCCAGCTCCCCAGCCCTCGTGGTGGGCGGTTAAATGCACAGCCAGGTTTTTCTTCCTGCCCAAGGCGAAGGGACAAAGGTCTCAAGGGTCCTGACCACCCTTAGGGGGCCACCTGGCCACACCGCACAGCAGCGTAGGGCAGTGGTCGGCAAACTCATTCGTCACCAGAGCCAAATATCAACAGGACGACGATTGAAATTTCTTTTGAGAGCCACATTTTTTAAACTTAAACTATATAGGTAGGTACATTGTTATTAACTTCATTAGGGTGCTCCTAAGGCTTAGGAAGAGCCACACTCAAGGGGCCAAAGAGCCGCGTGTGGTTCGCGAGCTGCAGTTTGCCGACCACGGGCCTAGGGGAACCTAGGGGTTTCCATAGACAAGTCACCCCCATCAGGGAGGTGTTGGCAGACCGGGGAGGGCTGCCAGCGTCTATGGGATGTGAGCCTGGGCCTTGGGCATCCCATCCCCCGCCATCACCTTGTACAGGTCCAGTCCTTCATCTTCTCTCCACCAAAGAAAGCCTCCCCCCTCCACGTGGGTGGCCGGCCACATGGGGGACTTGTCATTCTGGGGGTTCAGGAAGAGGCCCTGCTCCAATCCTCCAGACTGTGTGCTGGCAGCCCTGGACGTGGCCGGGCTCGAGACTGCCTCCCTCCCTCTCTGCCCTCAGCTCCCTGTGCCTGCGTCTCTGTGTCCACAGGTCCCTCATAAGGTCACATGGACTCGAGTCCCAGCCTAAGGGATGGCCTTGTCTTGATTACATCTGCAAAGACCCTACTTCTAAGTCAGGCCTCGTTCTGAGGCTCCAGGTGGACGTGCATTTGGGGGATCTATTCGCCCCAGTACAGTCGCTTAAGGGGAAGGAGGTAGGACCTTCCGACTCTGTAGGTCTAGCCAGCTCTAATGACCGCACCCCGTGTTCCTCCCCAGAGCTCTCTGGGGCGACCCCCTTTCCTCTCTGTATGCCTGGGCTGACACAGCTGGGCTCAGCTTTCACATTCAGGCGCGTTCCGGAGCTCCTGAGGCAACGGCCGGTGTTAGCAGCGGCTGTTGGCGGGCCAGGCGGGTGGCGGTGGGGAGGGACTCATTCCAGGTGCGGGAGGGCGTCAGCATGGCTCCCGGCTCTCTGTGCCCATCACTCCCGGCTCCTCCTCCCCGGTTGGCACATTGGAGAAGGGAAACTGGTCATTTACAGTGAGAGGCCCTGGTTTGAGTTCATTGTAAGGAGGGAGCTGACCCCCAGGGGGGCTCTCCATGTGGCGTGGGGGGGAGAGGGGGAAGCCCGCCGGCCCACCCCACACGCCAGCCTAACTTAGGGCTTCAGGAATAGGGAGTTCATTTGCCCACAGATACAAGCCGTGTCCTCCAACCTTGACTTCACCAGCGACGGACGTGGTCTCTGAGCAGCCTGACGCCTTCGTTTCGCTTGTCAGTTGCTTCAGCATTTGGGCAGAGACGTGTCTTCGGCACCGAAACAGACACCCAGGGCTCACCTTCCACACCAGGGACCTCCTAGAGCCTGACATGCCACCCATGCATGTCAGCCTCATTCCTTTAACATGCCCCCCAAGTGGGCCTGCGGCTGCACGGTAAGGCCCAGCCCAAGGCGAGCCTGAACTTCCCATGAAAGGCCGGCGTGGGCATTGATTTCTCCTCCGGTATCTTACAAAGGAGCCAAGCTGCGGAACGGAGTTTAGGTGAAAGTCTTCCAAACACCAAAATCTCAAAAGAGAGGAAGTGGCTGGCCGCCCCCTGGGCTCCGGTTCATCGTAACAGAGCCTGTCTCTGTACAGCTGACTTCCAGGATTATCTGTTTGCAGAAATGTACACACACGGCCCGCATACTCCGGGCCTGCGGAAAGCCCTGGATCAATACAGCAATGGGAGCATGAAGAAAAGAGAAAAGGAAAGATTTTATCAAGCCTGTTTACTTTAAAGATACCTTAAAGACCAGCACAAACACACCTGCTTTTTCGGGGCCGTGTGGGAGCAGAGCAAACACGTCTCTCCTTTAAAAGAAATGTCTGGAGAAAGGGACATTGTAACCTCCGAGCCGGGAACCCCGCAGGTGCTTGCATCTCAGGGAGCAAACGCTCAGAAGCCTGGTCTCCAGATCCAAGGGTTTTGAAAAGAGCTGGTGATCGCTGTCTTCCCAGGGCTCTGTGTGAGCCCCACATCACATGGCCGGCAGTGGGGTGCTAGGCAATGTTACCAGCAGGATCGCCAGGGAGGAAAAAACCTGATTAGTAGCATCTGCCAATGTCTGTGGTGTAAATACTCCGCAGCAGCTGATCTCAAACCGTCAGTGTGAGGTCGCTGACGCGGATCATGCCACCGCTTAGTCAATGTCTCCACTCGACGGGCACAGTAGATGCAAACATCTAGGCCAGTGGTTCTCAACCTTCCTGATGCCGCAGTCCTTTAATGCAGTCCCTCGTGTGGTGGTGACCCCCAACCATAAAATTATTTTCGTTGCTACTTTATCACTGTAATGTTGCTATTGCTATGAATCGTCATGTAAATATCTGATCTGCAGGATGTATTTTCATTGTGACAAATTGAACATAATGAAAGCATAGCGATGAATCACAAAAACAATATGTAATTATAGATGTGTTTTCCGATGGTTTTAGGCGACCCCTGTGAAAGGGTCATACGACCCACAGGCTGAGAACAACTGGCCTAGAGCCTAGGAACCAGGAAAATCTACTAAAATAGTCAGAACGTGGGAAGTTTTGAGGATTGATTACCTTTGTTTTAAATACAATGTGTTTGATTGCACGTTTATACAGTTTAATTTGTAATCATGACTTTTTGACAATCAGCTCACAAGATTTTTGACTATTTAAAAATCAGCTCTAGTTGGGACAAGCCACTCCAGCACAAGGTCTGGGGACTTTTAAAAAAAAATACCAAAGAGCCTTTTCTCTCTTTCTCACCCACAACTGCCCAAGGCCCACGAGGACACCTGCCCTGCTGGGGGCGGAGGGGTGTGGGAGCGACCTCCACGGGCTTCTAGACCTCCAGCTGCTGGCAGCCACCACTGACACCCCCTGCAGCCCTCCCCGGCCCAGGGGAGCGAGGGGCGAAGGGCTGGGGGGTCGTCTAAGTTAGAGAGGAGCCAAGAGGCCCAGGACGCCCCCAGTAAATGCAGGTGAAGGGCGGGCTGAGGGCCCTACGTTGTGGGTGCCTCCTGTGAAACGGGGTGTCCTGGTCCCCCGGATGAGAGGTCGCGCTTTGCCTCCAAGCTCGGGGGAAGAGTGCAGGCGTCTCCCACGGGGGCCAAACCACACAGGCCTCGCCGGGCCATGAAAAAGGTGCACATCAGCCAGACAGATGCGCACAGCCCGTGTCTCCGCCCGCGGCCGCCGCCCTCGCCACAGGCCTGGCAGGCTCGCCTCTCAGGGACGTCCTCCGGCGGCTCTGCCTGTTGCAGCAGGTGGGACGTGTGGGTGATTGAGCGGAGTTTTCAACACGGCTCTCTCTGCCTGACGGTGTTTGAACAGATGGTGCCGGCCGCACCTGTGACAGCGAGACGCCCCCGTGGTTTCCAGCGGGAGACCCGATCCACCGGCGCCCGGTGTGTTTGCAGAACCTGGGCTCAAGGATCGGGCCTCTGCGCTGCTTACACGCCACTGGCCTCACCTCCCCGCGGTTTCTGCGTCATGTCAGCAGGATGGCTCGGGAATGGCAGCCCCTCCCTCTGCCAGGGGACAGGGAGGGACGGTGGGCCCAGGGCTGAACTGTGGCTCGGTGATGTCTCCTGGTTAGTGTGCTCAGCGAGTCAGCTTTTCACCCTCACACTCCTCACCCATGGCCCCAGGTGCCTCCGCAGCTGCTGCACAACATCGTCTCAAACAGAGAGAAGAGGTGCTCGCGCCTGGGTGACACCCACCCAACCTGCCAGGACGAAGGGGGGCATCCCTGGGAAGCCTGGGCTGGGGGAGGGCTGGGTGCCTGGGTCACCCTGGGCTGGGGGAGGGTTGGGTGCCTGGGTCACTACAGGCTGGGGAAGGGCTGGGTCCCTGGGTCACCCAGGGCGGGGGAAGGGCTGGGTCCCTGAGTCACCCCAGGCTGGGGGAGGGCTGGGTCCCTGGGTCACCCCGGGCGGGGGAAGGGCTGGGTCCCGTGACCCCAATCTCACCCACTGAGCAAGTCTCCAGGCTGTCCATTCACCTTGCGTTCATTCAGTGAACACATCTGTGCTGAACGCCTAGTGCAGACCAGCCTGGCCTGCGTGCTGGAACCCATCTCCGCTCTCCGACCAAGCAGGGGGCGTCTGCCCTGGACGTGCTGCACATGTTGTCACTCCTCCTTTTGCAGGGACGGGGCGGGGCAGCGAGACTGGGGGAGGGGGGAGAATAGGCCTGAGTCCCCTCTGCCTGAATTGGGGGCCTCTGTGATGGCCTGAACCACTCAGGTGCAGAAAAAGAGCACCTCCCAGGCTGAGTCATAAGCGGCCAAGAACCCGGCCCACAGGGAAGCCAGCTCTCTGAGCCCTGAGCCACATATAAGATGGGCCACCTGACACTGGCCAATTGGGGGCGCTCTGGCCCACGCACAGCTGAGCCCAGCCTTCCAGCTCCCCCTGCCAAGATGCCAGACAACATGGTCCCTCCAGACCAGCCCATCTGCCCGCTGGTGCCACCAGGGACCTAGGTCCATCCACAGCTTGCGCAACAGAAGCGTCGCCCAGCCACACCCTGCCTGAACTCACGCCCCACGAATCGGGCGCTATAATCTATATATATAAAAGGCAAATATGCAAATCAACCAAACGGCAGCATGACTGGTCGCTATGACGCACACTGACCACCAGGGAGCAGATGCTCAATGCAGGAGCTGCCTGTCTCCTGGTGGTCAGTGCGCTCTCACAGGAGGAGCCCCACTCAGCCAGAAGCCGGGCTCACAACTGACGAGCGCAGCAGCAGTGGCGGGAGCCTCTCTCCCCTCCGCAGCAACGCTAAGGACCCCTTGGGGGGTGTCCGCTGGTCAGCTGCCCATTGGGAAACGGCAGGATGTTCCTGCCACGACTTCTCCAGGGCTCACCCTGGGAAGACAACTGGTGTCATGTGATCTGGCCCCAAGAACACATCTGCTCCCAATACAGTGACACCACCACACCGATAGCCATTGTCAAAAACACGGCAGACTTCAAAGCAAACCAGATGCCACACTGAGCCCCTCCCCTCCTTTCCGAATGAAAATAATGTAAAATCTAAAGTCCTGGTTTCCCCTGAATATAGCCGGGGAGCCTTGGCGCACCTGACCTCTGACCTCTAATACACCCACCACGGAGGAAGGACGGACGGTCGGCGATTCTCTCTCTGTGTCAAAGCGAGAGGTTTGAACCCGTGTTCAGGTGACACCTAGCAAAGGCGGTGCTTGCTGGGGTGAAACACAGCCTTTCTCTCTTTAAACACCTCCCACCTGTTATCAGTAGGAAGCGATCCTCCCGGAATCAGCCGCCTGCCAGCCCCGCATCCCTGACGGCCGAGACAGTCTCCCCCGTCCCCCTTCTCAACAACTCCCTCTTCGGCGTCGGTTATTGTGACAGCTCCCCACGGTTTCCTGGCGGAGGACTCTAGGACCACGTAATGTGGTTTTTACACCCAGGCCCACATTGTTTTATTTACTAGTGTTTTCAGCTCAGAATAGGACAGTGGGAAAAGGCCGTGCAAATGCAGTTTTCTCACCCGAGCACAGTCTCCAGGCTGTCCATTCACCTTGCGTTCATTCACTGACCACATCTCTGTTGAACACCTATGGTGGCCGAGGCCCTAACCATCAGGCTTACTGTGATATTTTCCAGATTTAACTTCAAAACGTGTTCTTCATGGCGCCCGGCCTTCCTCCCGAAAGGGCTGAGGGCAGCTCGCGGAAACAGGGAACCGTGACGAGCGGACCCAACGTCCTTGGTGAGAGATGCTCTGTAAACGGGGAAAGGCTTGCAACCCTCTCGTTATGGAGTGAGTTCTTCAGGGCGATGGCTTTATTTTATAACGAACAGACGTTTCTGCCGATGGAACACAGTTAAGTACCTGCCCAGAGCTCTCCTTTGACCTGATCAGTTACACTGACGACAGTGTTCTTGCTTCCTCGGCCCCACCAGGAAACCTGGTGTCATCGAGGGAACTCCAGACATGCTCTGCTAGGGCCACGCGGACAATCACAGATTCGGATCAACTCTGGCACGGTGCCCTGCCCCCGTGGTGGCTCCTGGGCTCCGACCCCTCCCAGGGCCTCCCTCATTATTTCATTTTATTTTTTTCAACACTGAGGCACAGTGCTTCCTATGGGCCACGGAAATCCCACGTGTGTGTGATTTGTTAAAATATCCAAATGGCTCCCGGCCAGTGTGGCTCAGTGGTTGAGTGTTGACCTATGAACCAGGAGGTCATGGTTCGATTCCCGGTCAGAGCACATGCCAGGGTTGTGGGCTCGATCCCCAAGGTGGGGCGTGCAAGAGGCAGCCCATCGATGATTCTCCGTCATCATTGATGTTTCTCTCTCTCTCTCTCCCCCTCTGCCTTCCTTCCCCTCTGAAATCAAAGAAAAAATATTTTTTAAAAAACATCCACGTCACTCCTTCATTCTGAGCATCAAGGTAAACGTTTGGCTGTATCTTTGGGCAGAGCTTTGCTGGTTCTCCGCAGCGGCTCGCGGCCATGAGGTCACGTCCACTCGGCCGGCCGGTCATTGCTGCGTCCTGAGGTTCTGCCGTGTCCGCCTCACACAGCCCCCTGGATGGACAGGTGGTGGAGAAAGCAGGAGCCGCGCTTTGCCCTCTACGTGGAGACAGACCCCTGCCTAGCCGCTCGCCCGGCGCCTTCGGCTTCGGTTCCGAGTAGAGGTTGGGGGAATTAGTCCTGCCGAGTCGTTTACACGGACTGCATGGCAGGCGGCTCCCCCCGGAGAGGTAGCAGCTCCTGCCGGTTTCAGTCATTCCCACGCCGGGCATGCACAGACCTTGGCTTTCCCTGAGAAAGGCGAGCGGAGATCTCGGGTGCCCCCAGAGCCCAGACCCCCGCGGTCTTCCCGCCCCGCTCTGCGAGGTGTCTTTCACACCAGAACCTCCCCGGGGAGGGGACACTGTCACCCACACTTTCCAGACAAGGAATCAGAGGCTCTGAGAAGCCAGGGTGTTCTAAAGACGTCCCGGGATTAGATGTAAAGGGTAGGACAGGCAGAGAAGGGATTGTCGTCATGGGAAGAACTTACCAGTATTCAGAGTGGAAATATCTCATTGTTTTATTCTTATTTCGAAGGACAGTGTGCGTGTCAGCCCTGGCCGGTGGCTCAGGTGGTTGGAGCACCGTCCCACACACCAAAGGGCGGCAGGTTTGGTTCCCGATCAGGGCGCACACCTAGGTTTCGGGCTCCATCTCCAGCTGGGAGGCAACCGATGGGTTTTTCCTTCTCACATCGATGTTTCCCCTCTCTCCCTTCCTCTCTCTCTAAAATGAATAAACACATCCTCAGGCGATGATAGAAAATATAAAGAAAAAAAGTACGTGTTCATTATAAAATGTCCAAAAGTGTAAATAGAGCCTCTGGAATCCTCCCCCTTCCGCGAGAACCACGATCGATGGTTTTGCATCATTAGAATAAAGAGAATCCATGCGATAGGAGCCACGGGTAGCTGCTTTTTTCAGTAAGCACGGTCTCCCAGATGTGTCTCCATGTGCAGTGTTCCATCGGTGAGCGGACAAGGCAACAGCTTCCCTCTCGTGCGCACGTGGGTCGTGTCCAGTGTTGTGATGCACGCATGCTCCGTGGCTAAAGCACACTCCACGGATAGGCCCAGGCCCGAGGGGCAGGGAACCACAATGCGTTAATGGGGAAGGGCGTGAAGGATTGCTACACCAACGATAACTATACCGATGGCACATCCCTAACTCTGTGATGCACCTGAGAGACTGAGGCACGGGGGGGAGGAAGTGGCTTGCCCAAGTCCCATCGTCAGTTATCAAAACCAGACTCGCACCCAGTCTCCTGGCTGCCAGCCCCTCGGTCTTAATCCTACCCCCCAAGTTTCCAAGAACATGTTGCAAGAGACATGAACGAAGCCTTTAATACAAGACCTCTCAGAGCCTTGAATGCCATCAGGTTTTAGGGCTGCCAGGCAGGGACATGGGCTCCAGTTTCTCTGACTTTTTTTGACCCCCACAACCCCCACAGACCCAGCTGAGGAGCAGCTGGTGGGGCTAGCGCCCCCGGGAACACACTTTGGGAAACAGCGGCACCAGGCCAGCGAATCAAGTTGACTCTCATCCACCCTCAGGAACATAAAACTTCGCGTTCTCTGTCGCTAGAAGGAATGTTTTAAGACAATATAACCTTCCTATAAATTCTTCACAACTTAGGAATGGACGCAGCTTTTCTTTCTACAAAGTTCACGTCGCTTCATAAGGCCATCATTAATTTTGGTTATTTTTTCCACTTTCATTTCTTTTTCCGTTGCAGCCAAAAAAAAATGTAATAACTCTAACGAGACATGTTCATAGTCTTTGGCGGATGGATCACGGGATCTGGAAAATGTGTTTGCCCCTTGAATACGTCTTTCTTTTTTTCTTTGATAAAAACAACAAATATTACATATTGTTTCTCAATCATAAAAACATGTTCTAGCAGGATGAAAAGCCTGTGCCTTGATGTGATAATGGTAACACATCATGTCATTCTCAAGACGTCTTAACGGCCACGATCGCCCCTGGGAGCGGGGCCTCGTCTGAAAAAGCCACGAGAATTAGAGCGTCTCAGGTCGTTAGGGTTTTTTTCCATGATGATGATTCTTTTGATCTGTAACACATGTGTAATTAAAATAAATGTTATGCGGCTTTGGATTTCCCCAAACCCTTCAAAAAGTAAAATCCTATTCCAACGGCTCAAAAATAAAACTGAAATACACCCTTTAAAAGAATTTTCTGGCCCAGCCGGGAGGCTCGGTGGCTGTGCATCGACCTATGAACCAGGAGGTCATGGTTTGATTCCCGGTCAGGGCATGTGCCTGGGCTGCAGGCTCGATCCCCACTGTGGGGCATGCAGGAGGCAATGGACCGATGAGTCTCTCTCACCATTGATGTTTCTCTCTCTCTCTCCCTCTCCCTTCCTCTCTAAATTTAAAAAAAAGTTTTTTTAAAAGAATTTCTGACATGCTGGGGTAGATTACCGTTGGGGCCGGGCGCCCTTTGCCGGCGCTCTGGGCAGGCGGCCCACAGACCCCAGCTCCTGGGTGGGAGGCTCGCCCTGGGCCTGAGTCCAGCCGGATGCGTCCCTTCAGGTGGCCACACAGGCCCAGGGACAGACTGCTCCCTGGGGACAGATGGGG
>NW_006298519.1:271974-272386 GCF_000327345.1 Myotis davidii
TACACACTGTCTGTCTCCAGCAGCTGAAGGCCCCAGAAATATTGACGCCGGGGAAGATGGGGAGGAAGTTGGGGTCCTGAAATACCTGAGGGCCGCTCATGGAACAGAGATGGAAACCGTAGGGAAGGGATGGGCTGCACGTACAGAGGCCTGGTGCCCCCACATTCACACCTGAGTGAGCTGGGAGCCCCCAGCGTGGCTGGGGTCTGTCCACCTCCAGGTCCTGTTGGGGAACAGTGAGCCGTTGTTTGGTGACTGAGTGAACACACACCCTCAGCCTCCGGGGCCCATGGCTTCATCCCAGAGGCCCCACTCCTGGGAATGAAGGTCTGGGTGTCCCCATGGAGCCCACAGCCAGGCCAGGGCTCTCTCCACCCTCCCCAGGCCGGCAGGGGCCACCCTCGGACCCTCA
>NW_006298519.1:272433-272735 GCF_000327345.1 Myotis davidii
TCCACGTGCCACCTGCTTGCTTTCACCACCAGAGGAGAAGCGACCACGGCGTCAGGAGCCACCTGGACTCGCTGGCAGTCACCAGGTGTGAATGCGCCTGGGTGATCGCGTTGGCACAGTGTCCGCTTTGCCAGGAGAACCCTGAGCCCGCCAGGCGGTGCCAGGTGCCATCTGCTCCCTCCGTGCGGCGCCTCCACGTGCGGGTGATGGTGAAGATGAGTGCTGGGTGCCTGTCTTTCCCGGGCAGGAAGGAAACACTCGCTCCTGAGCGTTCTGTAGGTCAGGGGAGCAGCAGCCCTGTG
>NW_006298519.1:272994-275348 GCF_000327345.1 Myotis davidii
AAGGTGCCAGCCTCTCGGTGCAGAGGAACCGGCGAACTGCTGGGTGCCCACGACCCTAAAGGAGGCGCCCCCAAGGCCCAGCTCAGGGAGAGGACCGCCTGCACCCACCTGCCCGGCCGGCGCGTTGGAACCGGGAGCCCGCAGGCTCTGCGGCTGTGCCCTGGGTGCTTTGTGCAGCTCGGACACGCGCCCCCCGGCCCCCGCCCCCTTGTCTGCGAGGCTGACAATGGGCTCCCCGGGAATGGGCTCCCCACCGTCTCAGCTGCTGGGCCGGCGATGGGCTCCAGTCCTCAGTGAGTCTACGTTCTGTCTCTACGACACTCACTCCCGGGGGAGGCGCCTCCGGGACTCCCTGCGTGGCCCTGGCAGAGTTGGGCCGAGGGGCTTGTGTTTATGGCGACGCCCTCAGGTGTCACTGAGGTCCTGACAAGCAGCAGCCGGATCGCGATGGCGTCTGCATTGGGGCTGAAACCACCGCCGAGCGCGAGCAACAGAAGGTCCGAGGGAAGGGTTTCTCTTTCAAAGAAGATACCGCCTCGGTGGGGCGGCCCCCTGAGAGACTGCCTGCTCCCGCTCCCAATAACAGGTATCAGGCAACCGCGTGGCTGCTAGCAAGGGTGGGGCCACGGTCAAGGTGGCTCTCAGGAGTGACCAGGTCTGCTGACAGTATCTGTCTGGGCTGTGCTGTTGCATGAGCATGGCCACGCGGCATCTGGTTTGCTTGTGGCAGCTTTTCTGGAAAGAGATGGTGCCTAAGGAATCACGCCGACTGCTAACTCCATAAACACGTTTTTTGTTTTTTCAAAAATATATCTTATTGATGTTTTACAGAGAGGAAGGGAGAGGGATAGAGAGTCAGAAACATCGATGAAACATCGATCAGCTGCCTCCTGCACATCTCCTACTGGGGATGTGCCCGCAACCCAGGTACATGCCCTTGACCGAATCGAACCTGGGCCCCTTGAGTCCACAGGCCGACGCTCTATCCACTGAGCCAAACCGGTTAGGCTAACACGTTTGTGCCGTGCGTCTGCAGGGGTCACCCCGACCCCGCCGGTGTGCGAACCTGCTGGTAACCGTCTCTGAGAGAAATGTGGAGGAGTCCCGGTCAGCTTAATGCAGGGCCCTCTGAGTTTGTGCCTGGAGGGTAGCAGGAGCCTTTTGAAAAGGTGTGGGGGAGGTGCGGGGGGGAGGGTGGATGGGACAGGCTGAGGTGCTCTCTACAAGAAACCTTTTCTGTGAGACTGCACCCCACACCTCCCCAGAATTATTCAGTTTTTAAAAATCCCTAGTTAGAAACTCTCTGTTGTCCCCAATTAAAAGGAAAACAGTTTGGGGAGACAATTAAGCTTCTTAAAAAGGGGGATCAATACTGTGGCTTCCCCTGTTTCCCACGACACCACCTAATCTCTAACACACTGCCAACCGCACCCGGCGCTGGGAGGAGCCTGAAATCCATGCCCACCCGATGCAAGACGGTTCCAGCTAAAGACACGAGAGGCGGCAAGGACCGAGTGGTGTGTGACGTCAAGTCATCCCTGCTGTTCTGCTAGCCCAGGGCTCCAGCCTCGGCTCTGGCCTGAGCAGCTCCGGGGCCACGGGATCCACGTTTCTTCCCGGTCTTGCGTTCCTACCGTTGAAATCAGAGACGCGTCTTGGATTGTCTCAATGTCTCCTCTTCTGAGTCTACCGCCTCGTGCGGAACAGGCCATTCCTGGACTTGCTGGCACACCTCCCTAAAGGGAGTATTAATCATGTCCACCGGGGGGCGGCTGATTCACTGCTAACACTGGCCCGGGGACAGGACAAGCTGGACAAGTGGGGTGACCCCAGGTTCCCACCCACTCCTGGAGCAATTCTAGGCACCCAGGGACACGAGGTCCTCCGAGGGGGTAGGCTGCAGTGCGCCGCCTCTACCAACCCGTTCTGTAGTTATCCACACCCTGAGCAGCTGTGCGGACACGCCTGTGTTTCTGAAATGACTGAAACAGTTGGGGCCAGCTGCCTCTGTGATAAACATCTTTTATTTATTCGAGTGGAAGCCAAGAACCTGGAGCTGGTGGAAGTGGGGGGCGGGCGGGAGTCTGTCTCTTGCCTCCCATCCCTGGATGCTGAGCACGGGGCTCACGCTGGGTGGGTGATGGCTGTGGTTTAGAGGAAGCGGTAGGAGGGTCGTGGTGGTGGGAGGGGCAGGGACAGAGGAGGGGGGTGGTCAGTGCTATTCTCACAGGAGGCCCTGCCGTCTCCTCTCGGGGAAGCTGCGGTCAGCCACGGGGAACTGTGGTCAGCAACGGGGAACTGCGGTGAGCCACGGGAAGCTGCGGTCAGCCACAGGGGGGCTGCGGTCAGCCACG
>NW_006298519.1:275684-277343 GCF_000327345.1 Myotis davidii
GGGGATGTGAGGGCAGCCACAAGGAGCTGCGGTCAGCAACGGGATAGCTTCGATCAGCCACAGGGGAGCTGTGGTCAGCCACGGAGAGCTGCGGTCAGCCACGGGGAACGGCAGTCAGCCACGGGGAATGGCAGTCAGCCACGGGGAAGCTCGGTCAGCCACAGGGGAGCTGCGGTCAGCCACGGGGAAGCTCGGTCAGCCACAGGGGAGCTGCGGTCAGCCACGGGGAAGCTCGGTCAGCCACAGGGGAGCTGCGGTCAGCCACGGGGAAGCTCGGTCAGCCACAGGGGAGCTGCGGTCAGCCACGGGGAAGCTCGGTCAGCCACAGGGGAGCTGCGGTCAGCCACGGGGAAGCTCGGTCAGCCACAGGGGAGCTGCGGTCAGCCACGGGGAAGCTCGGTCAGCCACAGGGGAGCTGCGGTCAGCCACGGGGAAGCTCGGTCAGCCACAGGGGAGCTGCGGTCAGCCACGGGGAAGCTCGGTCAGCCACAGGGGAGCTGCGGTCAGCCACGGGGAAGCTCGGTCAGCCACAGGGGAGCTGCGGTCAGCCACGGGGAAGCTCGGTCAGCCACAGGGGAGCTGCGGTCAGCCACGGGGAAGCTCGGTCAGCCACAGGGGAGCTGCGGTCAGCCACGGGGAAGCTCGGTCAGCCACAGGGGAGCTGCGGTCAGCCACGGGGAAGCTCGGTCAGCCACAGGGGAGCTGCGGTCAGCCACGGGGAAGCTCGGTCAGCCACAGGGGAGCTGCGGTCAGCCACGGGGAAGCTCGGTCAGCCACAGGGGAGCTGCGGTCAGCCACGGGGAAGCTCGGTCAGCCACAGGGGAGCTGCGGTCAGCCACGGGGAAGCTCGGTCAGCCACAGGGGAGCTGCGGTCAGCCACGGGGAAGCTCGGTCAGCCACAGGGGAGCTGCGGTCAGCCACGGGGAAGCTCGGTCAGCCACAGGGGAGCTGCGGTCAGCCACGGGGAAGCTCGGTCAGCCACAGGGGAGCTGCGGTCAGCCACGGGGAAGCTCGGTCAGCCACAGGGGAGCTGCGGTCAGCCACGGGGAAGCTCGGTCAGCCACAGGGGAGCTGCGGTCAGCCACGGGGAAGCTCGGTCAGCCACAGGGGAGCTGCGGTCAGCCACGGGGAAGCTCGGTCAGCCACAGGGGAGCTGCGGTCAGCCACGGGGAAGCTCGGTCAGCCACAGGGGAGCTGCGGTCAGCCACGGGGAAGCTCGGTCAGCCACAGGGGAGCTGCGGTCAGCCACGGGGAAGCTCGGTCAGCCACAGGGGAGCTGCGGTCAGCGACGGGGTAGGTGCTGTCAGCCACGGGGAAGCATGGTCAGCCACGGGGAAGCGCGGTCAGCCACGGGAAGCTGCGGTCAGCCACAGAGGCGCTGGGGTCAGCCACAGGGGAGCTGCGGTCAGCGACGGGATAGGTGCTGTCAGCCACGGGGAAGCGCGGTCAGCCACGGGAAGCTGCAGTCAGCCGCGGGAGAGATGCAGTCAGCCACAGGGGACCTGCGGTCAGCCACGGGGAAGCTCGATCAGCCACAGGAGTGCTGCAATTAAGCCACGGGACGCTGCGGTGAGCTACGGGGAGCTGTGGTCAGCCACGGCGAGCTGCGGTCAGCCGCGGGAGAGCTGCGGTCAGCAAAGGGGGAGCTGCGGTCAGCCA